>NC_056735.1:215703494-215965994 GCF_019279795.1 Protopterus annectens
TCAAGCTGCCTAGCACTCCTTACAAAGTGTAAGCACGTGTGCACACCGCTCACCGGGTCTTACAGGAAGGAAAAGGAAGTTAAACCAGGAAATAGTAGCTCTGTGCACATTTGAGCACTCTGTTTATGCGGCGTGCACACAGGCTTAAACAGGGAGGCATTGGGAAAGGAAAACAACAGTAGGAAGGTAATCAAGGAGAACTAGCTGAGCTGACAGGTGAAATGTATCAGACACAGCCAATCACACAGGCAGCAGCCCAGCCCAGCACACCACTATAAACTATGCAAATACCTTTCCCCTTTGTTATTCCCAATAACACTGCACCACTGGTGTATACAAATGAGGAAATTTTAGAAAACAAAAGCAAGAGAAATAATGCTTGGGGCTGCTTTTGCTATCATAAACCAACATATGCAAGAGGCTGAGGGTGGTGAGGATGTGAATGCTGCGAAGCAACCCACAGTGAGGAGACGGACAATAGTGTACAGACCAGAGTAACCTACCAAGGGCTACATGAGCTGGAGATAGTGGAGCACTATAGGGTGGACAGGGACCTCCAACAGCAGATTGTTGAGCTGTGCCGGCCACACCTCACACACAGAACTAACAGAGGGGAACCCATCCCAGTGGATACTAAGGTATGTGTAGGCCTACGGATACTATCTACAGGTACCTTCTAAAGGCCAACTGTGGATATGACAGGGATATCACAGGCATCAGCATCCAGGGTACTCCATCAGTTCCTGGATGCCATGTCAGCACATGTCAGTAAGCACGTATATCTCCCCATCACCCGTGAGGCGTTGGCCAGCAATATGCATCTTTTCCATCAAATAGGAGAATAACCGAGGTAGTGTGTGCAATAGACTGCACGCACATATGCATCAAATCACCACCCAGTGAGCAGAGTAGGGTCTACATCAGCCACAAGGGCTTCCCCTCCATCAACTGCCAGGTCGTGTGCGATGCCCAGAGCATAATAATGAATGTGTGTGCTGGCTGCCCTGGAAGCTACCACGATTCTCACATCTGGCATCTGACACAGCTGTACCACAGATTTGCCAATGGGGACATCCCACACGGTCACCTAGTGGGGGACGCTGGATATGCACTGGAGCCATGGCTGATGACATCCATCAGAAATGCACACACACCCGAACTAGAACTCCATAATGAGGTACACGCACAAACACGAATCATAATAGAGCATGTGTTTGGGATGCTCAAGTCACGGTTCTGGTGTCTGGACACATCTGGTGGAGCCTTGCAGTACTCACCAGCTACATGTACCCAAATTGTCCTTGTATGTGCCATGCTACACAATATGATCCTGTGGAAACAGCTGTAGCAGGAACAGCATGAGGCAATGACACACAGCCCCCCACCATTGCCAAGGTCTGCACAGGCACAGAGTGACTCGGAGGAGGAAAAATCCGAGCCTGCCCCAGTAGGCAGAAGGAGGCATGCCCAGTATGCTCTGGCCATGGCAAAGAGGCAACGCATAGCACACGCACTGACACAGTAGGGACCCAGGGAATGTCACCTCTCTCCGACTCGCACATACAGTAAAAGGGATGCCAAACATGACACTACCTGTGCTCAACCATGTATAGGGAGTTTACTCTGTGCATCCGACATAGGCAACTCTGCAGCACCACCCTCAATACTGGGACACCCACAAGGTAAGTGACTCACACATGCCAGTTGGGAGGGTCACATACACAACAACTGTTGCAGTCAGCAAGATAGGTGTAGACAAATACAAACAAATGCTGCACTATGGCCTCTGAATGAGCCCTATGTGTAAGCCCCCCCCCCAGGCCTACACAGACATGCTACAGCAGGCTTGGCAGTTGGAAGGAATATGTGAAGGCTAGGAAGTCTGAAACTAATATGTAGGCAGTGAAAGCTAGGATCTGCAGTACACTGGTATGCCTCTAGCTAAAATGATAGGCAAGATTACAGACTTAAATGGAGTACCCAACATACCAGTACAGTCCTATCAAATGTGTAGAACTGTCAGGTGTGCCCCTCCCCCCCATCCTATGTACACTAGTTGTAACAGTCAGGTGTGCCCCCCACTCCTGTGTATCAATGTAGAAAGAGTCAGGTGTCCTCCCCCCACTATGCAGAAATGTAGCAACAGTACATGCCAAATGACCGATGGATACCCTGCAGACACAGCATGCTACCTGTCGGTGTACAACACAAAGGTCAGCACAACAGTACAAACAACCTGGACATGCTCCACACATGCAATACAGATGGCCATACTGGACATGCTCACACACTTAGAGGAATGAAGGCAATGTCAGTCAACAGCATACTGAAAGGTCATACTAGGCATGCCCACACACTCAAACACCTGAAGACCATGTCTGCAAACGCCAGTGGACCAGACATATCTGGCAGTTGCAATTCTTAGTGCAGACACATGTCAGTATGCATCACTCCTGTCTTGCACACACAGTGGATAGGAATACAGACATATATGTAAGGACACCACACTATAATAAGCCAATGGTAGATGGACATAGATGTGTGGAAGAGAGTCACCGTGACAAGGACCCATCCAGGGCTGTCCCACCCAGCACACAGCCAAAGGTCCACAACCATATGAGGTGCAGATGCACTCACTGCAGATACTAACCATCAGCATCTGTCAGCATGACAGACTATGTTGTGCTCGTGCCAGCTGTGCAACATGACTGTACGAGGAACTAGTCATCTAGTAGCTGTATACATGTACCTGTGACATATGACCCTGTGTGTCCCTGCATGTGGCATGTCAACCCCTACATGAATGGGTTATGGCCCATGCACACACTGCCCACCCCATAGTATAGTATGACAATCCTGCTGAGGTCATCCAATGTGAAATACACCTTTGTGAGGGCTGTAGCTCAGGAATCACCATGGCGCATCCCATAACTATGTACTGCTGTAGTGATAAACCAGCTAGGTAGCAGTCCAAACCCCAGACTTGGCAACTGTGTGAGTGTGTTTGTGTGTGTGTCTGTCTGTCTCTGACTGTGTAGAGGTGAATGTTTTTTAGGATACTCAAGTTCCGTACAATTCATATACTGAACTTTGGCAAGGCCGTTGATGTCACTTACCTAGGCATACACCTCTGGGAAAATCTTAGCCCAGTAATCTCCGTAGTGCATCCTGTAACTGTGTACTGCTGTAGTGTAATAAAATAGTTAGGTAGGTGTTCTAACCCCAGACCTGGCAACTGTGTGTGTGTTTCTGACTGAGTAGAGAGCCATGCTTTTTAGGCCATTCACACTCTGTACAGTTCATATACTCAACTTTGACAGAACTGCTGATGTCGCACATGTAGAAATACACCTCTGGGAAAGTCAGAGCCTAGTATTCTCCATAGTGCATCCTGTGACTGTGTACTGCTGTAGCATGATAAAGCTGTTAGATAGGTGTTCAAACCCCAGACTTGGCAACTGTTTGTTTGTGAATCTGTGTGTGTCTGACTGAGTAAAGAGCAATGCTTTTTAGGCTACTCACACTCCGTACAGTTCATATACTCAACTTTGGTAGGGCTGCTGATATCACTCACATCGAAATACACCTCTGGGAAAACCAGAGCTCAGTAATTTCCATAGTGCATCCTGTAACTGTGTACTGCTGTAGTGTGATAAAGCACCTCAATAAGTTTTCTAACCCCAGACCTGGCAACTGTCTGTGTGTGAATCTGTGTATGTGTGTCTGACTGAGTAGAGAGCAATGCGTTTTAGGCTACTCACACTCCGTACAGTTTATATACTCAACGTTGGCAGGGCCGCTGATATCACACATGTAGAAATACACCTCTGGGAAAGTCAGAGCCTAGTAAACTCTGTAGCGCTTCCTGTAACTGCATACTGCTGTAGTGTGATAAAGTAGTTAGATAGATGTTCTAACCCCAGATCTGGCAACTGTGTGTGTGTTTGTGTGTGAATCTGTGTATCTGACTGTGTAGAGGGCAATGCTTTTTAGGCCACTCTCCATACAGTTCATATACTCAACTTTGGCAGGGCTGCTGATGTCACACCCATAGAAATACACCTCTGGGAAAGTCAGAACCTAGTAATCTCCATAGTGCATCCTGTAACTGTGTACTGTTATAGTGTGATAAAGTAGTACAATAGGTGTTCTAACCCCAAGCCTGGCAACTGTGTGTGTGTGTGTGTGTGTGTGTGTGTGTGTGTGTGTGTGTGTGTGTGTGTGTGTGTGTGTGTGTGTGTGTGTGTGCACGTGTGTGTGTGTCTGACTGTGTAGAGAGCAATGTTTGTTAGGCTACTCACACTCCGTACAGTTCATATGCTCAAATTTGGCAGGGCTGCTGACGTCACTCACCTAGAAATGCACCTCTGGGAAAGTCAGAGCCCAATAATCTCCGTAACGTGTCCTGAAATTGCGTACTGCTGTAGTGTGACAAAGTAGTTAAGTAGTGTTCTAACCCCAGACTTGGCAACTGTGTATGAATCTGTGTGTGTGTCTGACTGAGTAGAGAGCAATGCTTTTTAGGCTACTCACACTCTGTACAATTCAAATACTCACCTTTGGCAAGCCTGCTGATGTTACTCATCTAGAAATACACCTCTGGGAATATCACACCCAGTAATCTCTGTAGCGTGTCCTGTAAATGCATACAGTTGGTGTGTTAACATAAATAGGTAGGTGTTCAAACCCCAGACCTGGCAACTGTGTGTGTGTGTGAATCTGACTGAGTAGAGAGCAATGCTTTTTAGGCCACTCACACTCTGTACAATACATATACTCAACTTTGGCAGGGCTAATGATGTCACTCACCTAGAAATACACCTCTGAGAATGTTATAACTTGATAATCTCCATGGTGTATCCTGTAACTGCATACCACTGTAGTATGATAATGTAGTTAGGTAGGTGTTCTAACCCCAGACTGGGCAACTATGTGTTTGTGTGTGGATCTCCGTGTGTGTGTCTAACTGAATAGAAAGCAATGCTTTTTAGGCTACTCACACTCTGTACAATTCATATACTCACCTTTGGCAAGCCTGCTGATGTCACTCACCTAGACATACACCTCGGGAAAGAGTGCAGCCTAGTTGTCTCCATAGCTCATCCTGTAACCATGTGCTGCTGTAGTGTGATTTAGAACTGTGGTAGGGTTCCATCCCCACCCATGGCAGTTCTGGATGTTTTGTGTGTGTTTCAATGTGTGTGTGTATGGAGCAATGCATTACAGGCAAATCATTTACAGTATATTTCAAATGCCCTACTGTGGCACTCCTGCTGATGTCACCCATTGTGAAATACACCTTTGGGGAGACAGTTCTTCTGTAATCCCTGTAGTGTGTCCTATAACAGCCCCATGCTGTAGTGTGATATAGATCTCAGTCAGGGGTTCTATACCCACACGTGTCAGTTGTGGATGTTTTGTGTGTGTCTCATTCTCTGTGTAGGGAGCAATGCGTTTTAGGCTAGTCACTCACTGTACAGTCGAAATGCCCTACTTTGGTTACCCTGCTGATGTCATACATTGTGAAATACACCTTTGGGGAAGAGGTACTCCAGTAATGTCTGTGGCATGTACTATAACTGCGTAGTGCTGTAGTGTGATAAACTAGTTAGGTATGGGGTTCTACTCCCAGGCATAACAGGCATGTGTGTGTGTGTGTGTGTGTGTGTGTGTGTGTGTGTGTGTGTAACATGTATCCTGTGTAGAGGTGGCTGTGAGTGTGTGACACCTGTGGCCAATATAGAGGGGGTTTTGCTCAGTTGTTTTATGGTGACCCTACTATATATCACCATGTCAACCATACAGGGATACCAGATGTAAATTAGCTGAGAGGCTGGTGTGCAAAGCCATACCCAGACTTGTGACATAAAGGCCAGCCAATCACAGTTAGCAACCCCACTATTACCCAGAGCACACACACACATGCCTAGGCAACAGCCAATATGTGGGTTGTATACTGCATATTGGCCACTGATAGCAACTCTGCAGTGATAGCAGTGGGCTACAGAGGGCATGTCACCCTGGCCATCTGTCCAGTATGCACGTACATGCAGACAGTGCACCTCCACCATGTTCGCAAATGGACACCTGCACCACCCGTGGTGCCTTCACATGCGACTCCCAATGGACATACCATGCCTGATAACATGCCCTGTATGGACAGATGACACTGACATCAGGGAATGCTGTTAGCATGCTATCAATGTAGGTGCAGGGTAAACCTGCTGCCCATTACCAGTTCCTGCCACAGGTGGGCATGACTGGCACATCCAATGATAATCTGTGTTCACAACATGGGCCAGACACCCCAGGTACAGTTCCACATGCCACTGTACATCTATGTGGGAGGTCTGCACATCCCAGACACCATCCATGTCATGGAGTAAGGAACATATACATGGCAAGTAATGCACAGCATTGGCCACACACAATAGTCACACAGGTGAATGGATGCAGAAAGCAAACCTGCTGCTGCCACCCAAGCTGAAGTAAAATCATTTTACTTCAGCTTGGATGGCAGCAGCAGGTTTGCTTTCTACATTTACTTGGTTTCCACGTGTACTGCCTTTGGTGGTGAGCTCAGTGAATCTTTTTGTTTCAGGTGACTGGATGGGGGATGCAATACCCCCCTGTGTGGGCAGATGTGAAAACCACAGGCCTGAGGCACAATGCAGACCATCGTCATGTGGCCTGATACCAAGGTATAACCATCCCCTACTTTGTACAGCCTGCTGGCACAGTTGACCACCACACACCCATGCAGACATGCACCCATGCATGTCAGGACTGGCACCCTGTGTGTCTGTGTGTGTGTTGTATGGTGCATCTGACCACATCCACACTCACTACAACCCCCCACAGCATATTGAAGCATGCTGTGTGATGTCTGACACCTCATCATACTCTATGCCCATATGACCTCCGTATGACCCGTGTGGGGCATGTGATACCTGCATATCGATGTGTTGTGGCAATCACATTAGTGATGAGTTGCATTCCTGGCCCTGCCAAGTGTGTCAATGTGTGTGCATCCCTGTGTGAGTGTGTCTGTGTTGATGCTGGCAGCTGTTCATGCAGACAGGCAAGTGTACGTCACCTACTGTATATGTACCATATCTCTGATGAAGATGTCACTTATCATCCCTAATATGATCTGAGTGCTCCACAGCAGGTAACCCATGTGGTGCAACCAATAACTGTATTGTACTGTGATAGCACTACATAGTTGCTGGGGGTTTGACACCCTGTGCTGGTAGGTGTGTGACACAAACATGCTTCTGTTTTACTGTACCACCCCTCCCTGACATATATTTGCCTCTGTCTACCTCCCCCACACCCTCTCCTGTGAATTTGGAGATCCACACCTGCTATTCTTAGACAGCAGCATGTAATGTAAGTGATGCTCATGATCAGCTGATGACCTCTCCACAAATTGCAGCCCTCCCCTAGCTGACTGCATGTGGAATGGCTGTGGTAACAGTCCCATAGCCAGTTGCATGCAAACACACTTCAATACCTAGGAACAACATGGTGGTGTTGGCCTTTTACAGTCACTGCTGCCACCCAAGCTGAAGTAAAATCATTTTACTTCAGCTTGGACGGCAGCAGCAGGTTTGCTTTCTACATTTACTTGGTTTCCACATGTACTGCCTTTGGTGGTGAGCTAAGTGAATCTTTTTGTTTCAGGTGACTGGATGGGGGATGCAATACCCCCCTGTGTGGGCAGATGTGAAAACCACAGGCCTGAGGCAAAATGCAGACCATCGTCATGTGGCCTGATGCCAAGGTATACCCATCCCTTACTTTGTACAGGCTGCTGGCACAGTTGACCACCACACACCCGTGCAGACATGCGCCCATGCATGTCAGGACTGGCACCCTGTGTATCTGTGTGTGTGTTGTATGGTGCATCTGACTACATCCACACTCACTACAACCCCCCAAGGCATATTGAAGCATGCTGTGTGATGTCTGACACTTCATAGGTTCATAGGTTCATACTAGGCTATCTGCCCTAGGGCATTTATAAGCCTAGCCAGAGTGTGTGTGGCTTTCACCACCCCTTAGGATGAGAATACTATACCCATTAGTTTGCTGTACCTCTGTACAGAAGTGATACAGAGATGATTCCCAGGGTAAACCTACGATCTCCCATCCACTCGTCAAGATTTCTCTTGAACAGAGTCAGGGAGGGGTTCTGCCTCACATGGACTGGGATTCTGTTCCATAGTGTAGGGAGTCTCTGGGTGATGAATCTGTCCCTCCAGCATGTCCTATTTATATCCGTGTTGAGGTTTAAGTCTCTTGCTCTCGTGGCTCTGGTGGATTTGGATTTTTTGAGGTGGAGCATGTCCATTAATTCTGGGTTGGACATGGCCTTGTATGTCAGGCACAGATCACCTCTGAGCAGATGGTATGCGACTGAATAGAGCTGGAGTTTCTTCAGTCGGGCATCGTATGACATATGTTTGAGCCTTTATCCTTTTGGTGAGGAACTTTTGGGGTCTTTCCAACTGCTGCAGGTGTCGGGTAAGGTACATTCGAATGGGGCGTTGTACTCAATCATTGGTCTGATAAGTGAAGAGTACAGGGGTACAATGACCTCTCCTGATCTGGATGTGAATCCCTTCATGATCAGGTAGGCAATGTAGAAGGTCTTCCTAACCACTTTGGCAATGTGAGTGTCAAAAGAGAGGTTACTGTCAACTTGGGTCCCCAGGTCCCTGATAACTTCTTCCGTGTTTAATGGATTACCACCTATGTGGTAATTAGGGGTTACCTTGTTTTTCCCAAAGGGTATGACTATACATTTTTTGGCATTTAGCTTAAGGCCATGGCTCTGGCACCAGTTATCCATTTCTATGAGACCTTTCTGGAGGATGTCTGTGTCTGATGGAGTGTCAATTATGGTGCCCAGTTCGCAGTCATCTGCAAATTTTGTCAGCCACAATCCCCTTATGTTTGCCTGCACTTCAGAAAAATAAATGCCGAACAAGAGGGGGCCCAGGACTGAGCCCTGTGGGACACCGCTCATGACCAGCTTAGAGTCTGACATGGCACCAGCAACTCTAAACCCTGTGTGTTCTGTCCTTGAGCCAGTTTGCAACCCATCTTGTGACATATGGGTTTACATCTAAGCTGGTGAGCTTTTCTATGATGCCCGAGTGGGGTATTGTGTTGAACGCTTTTGCTAGGTCAAGGTAGGCTGTGTGAACTGCCTTACCCTCATCAATGGCCTTAGTGACTGTTTTGAAAAAGTCGACCAAGTTCAAGAGGCAGGATCTGCCCTTGACAAAGCCAAATTGGGTAGGATCCAGTGTCTGTAGGTCCCCAATGTCTTTATTTATGAGTTCCATTATGATCCTCTCCATAGCTTTGCAGACAAGGCTCATCAAGCTTATGGGGCGGTAATTTCCAGGGTCCGTAGAAGCACTGCCTTTGTGGAGTGGGACCACAGTTGCCGTCGCCATTCTTTGAGTGCGTATCCTGTAGTAGGGCTAAGATTAAAGAGCAGCCTTATGGGTGGGTTTAGTTCCGCATTGAGTTTGTAGCACACAGCCGATACCGTCCGTCCCATTGATGCTGTGTTTTTGCTTTAGAGAGCAGCTCTCAGCTGGGCATCTGAGATGTTTGGGAGGCTAGACTCTGGTGGGATAGATATTTCTCCTTTTGGGGGGGAGGGAGGGGAGAAATTTCCACTGAACCTGTCTGCCAGTATGTTGGCAATGTCTGTGGGTTCAGTGATTTTTTTATCATTTTGGACTAATTCTGAGCATATCTGGGAGTTTCCACCCAGGTTTCTAACATAGCTAAAGAAGGCTTTATGATTGTCTTTTGTGTCATTAGCGATTTTTCTCTCAAAGTTGGCCTTGGATGATTTTATGAGTGATCGCAGTTTTTTGCTAGTATTGATCAGAGATGCCTTCCCATTTAGGGATTTTGCTCTGTCATGTAGTAGCTTTCTCCTCTTGTTGTAGAGTTTGTTTATGGCTGGAGTCCACCAGACCGGGTGCCTGCCTTTGTTGTAAAGGGTCTTGATTTTATTAGGGATTGCTTGATCCATACATTCCTGGAGGTGCTCATAGAAGGCATTTGTAAGGGTTTCAGCAGCGTGGGTTGTGGTTTCCACTGGCTCGGGGGCCTTGAAGGATACCACTCCAGTCTTAAGAAGTGTGAAGTTTGCTTTTGAGAAGTTCTTCACTGTGGTCTTTTTTGCTGGGGGTGGGGGCGGGATGCGGATCTCCAGTGAGATTAATTTATGGTCTGATCTCACCAATGAGGGATATACTTCTGGTGTGGAGCATTTTGTCCCCATGTTTGTGATGATCAGGTCTAGTATATTTTCTCCTCTTGTGGGAATGGTGACTAGTTGTTCCATAGCATTTGAGTTTATGAACTCAAGGAACCTTTGGGCTAGGGTGTTGGGGCTTGAGTAATGTTCCCAGTCTATGTTTGGGTAGTTGAAGTCACCCAATATGATGGTGTTTGGAGAGACATTCATACTCTCCAGTGTCTTCAGGAAGGCTGTGTGGGTTTCCTGAGTTTGAGAAGGTGGTCTGTAGCATGTTACAAACTGTAGGGCAGTTTTACCTATGGTTAATTGCACCTGGATGGTCTCCGATGCTTCATGCGTTGCCACTAACCTGGAGGTGTGGGTATCCATTATGAATATGGATACTCCCCCTCCTTTGTGGTTCGTCCGGATTTTGGGGCAACGCATGATATGAGGTATAACCTGATAGTGCTGGGGTGCTCTCAGGAGCCTTGAACCAGGTTTCAGTCACAGCACAGACATCGATGTTCTCCATACTGAGGAGGGCTTCGAGGGTGTGCATCTTGAGGTTTAGACTTCTGGCATTGAGCAGTATTACCCTTAGCTTTTCTCCATTTTTGTTTTCTAGGGCGGTAGGTTTATCATTTGAGCCTTGCCTAAAAAAGGCACTATGGGGGTGGCAAGAGCCTTTGCCAATATCCGGAAGCCCAGGGGTGACAGGTGCAAGCCGTCCCTTGCGAAGCAGCGTGGCTTGTCAAGCATGTCATCCCAGGTAGACAGACATTGGATCCCCTTAGAATGACACCAGTAATTAAGCCAATTATTAAAGCTGATCATTTTGTCTCTGTATTGTGGCATCATTCTTGGTGAGGGTAGGATACTGCTCAGGGTCAGGGTCATACCGGCCTGGGCTACATAATCTGAGAGCTCCTCTATGTCTCTTTTCATGTAGTTCAGGGAGGTACGTCTCAGGTTGTTCACACCGGCATGGACAATGGCTGAGTCATACTTGTACTTGCTGTGGAGTGACCTGAGTGCTTGTGTTATGTGGCGGATTCTAGCGCCTGACAGGCAGCTTACTGTGATCTTTTCCTTGTTCGGTCTGGTGAGTGGGACGTCAGTGTGTCTGACTATGGAGTCACCTATAACAAGTGTGTCTGGCATTGTGTTTGGCCTTAAGGGCTGTGACTGTTTAACACACTGACTTTGAGAACTATGTGTTGCAAATTCATATTCTATGCCCATATGACCTCCGTATGACCCATGTGGGGCATGTGATACCTGCACATCGATGTGTTGTGGAAATCACATTAGTGATGAGTTGCATTCCTGGCCCTGCCAAGTGTGTCAATGTGTGTGCATCCCTGTGTGAGTGTGTCTGTGTTGATGCTGGCAGCTGTTCATGCAGACAGGCAAGTGTACGTCACCTACTGTATATCTACCATATCCCTGATGAAGATGTCACTTATCATCCCTAATATGCTCTGAGTGCTCCACAGCAGGTAACCCATGTGGTGCAACCAATAACTGCATTGTACTGTGATAGCACTACATAGTTGTTGGGGGTTTGACACCCTGTGCTAGTAGATGTGTGACACAAACATGCTTCTGTTTTACTGTACCACCCCTCCCTGACATATATTTGCCTCTGTCTACCTCCCCCACTCCCTCTCCTGTGGATTTAGAGATCCACACCTGCTATTCTTAGACAGCAGCATGTGTAATGTAAGTGATCAGCTGATGACCTTTGCACGAATTGCAGCCCTCCCCTAGCTGACTGCATGTGGAATGGCTGTGGTAACAGTCCCATAGCCAGTTGCATGCAAACACACTCCAATACCTAGGAACAACATGGTGGTGTTGGCCTTTTACAGTCACTGTAAGCAGGAACTCAATCTGTTGTTTGGCAAACAGCATCTCAGTTGGATTGCGGATTTACCTCTAATGACATACACTGTGGAAAGAGGGCAACAAAAAGGAGGGGGATGTGCCTGACCTGACTACAGACTGTAAGTGCTGCTATACTGCATGTGGAGTACTGTTGGTTTAACAGTGTTTGTCTGGATATGTCTGTCATACATGTTGCAATACCTGCCATGTCGGTCCCATGTTTATGAGGGTTCCCCATCCACAAGGTCATCCACAGACTGGGCAGTGTTGTGGCTTTAGTTTCATGTGTCAGCTATGGTGCACCTATCTGTGGAATGCAGAAGGTAGTGTGAGGATAGCGGGCGGTAGATGGTGACAGCAGGGAGAGTTATCGACATCACATCCCTCATAGGACATATGGTGCAACAAACCCTGTTACAACAGTATATGTATGAGGGTATTACAGCGACATGTCAATACTGGCCCTGTGTTTGTGCCTCCAGTCAAAACTCTGTCAACCTTAGTACATATGTCATGCAGTAGGGGGTGCATATGTTCTGTACTCCGTAGTCATTGACAGCATATCTGATAACAAGCCAGTGAGATATCAGACTGCTATGCATGTTATGTATAGTAGGGGTTATAACTGAGGACATAGCCTGGGCATTATGTGCTTGTGTGTGCAGTACTGAGGTATGTGTAAGTCTGGTAATTGTCAACAGTGTGTGTGTATAATGAATATGTACCTTGGCCTGTATAGAGACTGTTGTAGATATCATTGTTCCTGGTCCTGTCCTATCTGATGTTAAATGCTGTTCCACTGTATGTCACCCTAACAGCTTACATGTTTGTATGGGCGAACACACACATGTCCCATACCACAAATAGGCATCGGACCACACTGTCTAGTGGCCCAGTATATGTAGGGCTGTTGTGTGAGTGGCTCATATGAGGATGGTGTAGGTCAGATAGTCCATATACTGTAATAGTACGCTAGCGTACCATATGTGGCTGTGGCTGTGTTCACATTGGTTGTGGTTATGCACTTTCACACAGGTGTCTATTACTCTGTGATGTAATATGCCTGTAGAGCCTGCTATCTATGCAGGTACATGTGTATCCCTACATGGGAGTTGTAGCCCAGTGTTGAGTCAGTCTGCCTGTAGCTTTCACTGTGCCTTGTTACATGCCTAGCACATTACTGTACTTATCCAGTGAGATGACATGTCCAGATACTTGCCAGATGTACAACTTCCGGGACACCATGACAGTCATGTATGTCAGACAAAGCAGTGGGATGCTGTTCAGATGTATGTCACTAACTAGTGGGCAGTATGTGGCCATGGCACCTCTCTACCAGCGGTTATTATGTGTCAGGACAGACAGGGATGTATGAATGTATAACATATGAGAGCAAATGTATACCAGTATTTATATGTGATACCCATCTACATGGCTGTTAACATCCATATTGACAGGTCTGGTCCACATGTCTTGCATGAAGGGGTTCTGTGTATACCCCTGGACTGACCAGCATGTGCCAGACTGTCCACATATATTGGGCGTATCACAGCTGTAGTCCATAGGGGTGTTACTGTGCTAGCTGTGGTACTGTACTATGATGCCCTTAGGATGTCTGTCAGTAGCCAATGGCACACATGTCCACAGCAGATGTGGTCTCCCACACACACAATGTCTGTGAAGACACTCCCTATTACAGTAGTAATAGTCTACAAATATACCTGCAATACATACATGACATCCCCTTGCACTGAGAGGTTAGGACTATTGGGGCTGAGGTAGGGCTCCACCCCATATTCAGGGCATATGGCAAACATATTTGTACATATCATTATACATATATCCATATAGATATGTATACGTTTCCATATCTTGCTTACTATATGACAACAGTTGTACACATATGTGCCTGTGTTCCAGGCTTTGTCCTCCATCTACATACCTGGCTTAGCACATGTGACATGCTGTCAGGGTTTGTTATGTAGTGGGCTGTGTGCATGCCATACTGTCATTCCTGCTATCCCTCCACTGCTGTTGTGCCCTCCACACATACTGGGGGGTTGGGACCATATATGTGTGTGGACTCCACCTACACAATACATGTTTATAATAAATGCATTGCAGATGGCAGTGTATGTAACCGTGGTATATGGCCCAGTAGTAGAGAATGTAGGGGGGGTGCACCATGACTAACCTAGGCTGTAAATGTGTGGGTATCTGGGGTAAACTGCCTTAAGGTATCTGGATGTAAATTACCATACAGTCCATCGTGGATAAATGCAGGCCTACTGCTTCCTGCCATACTGACTGTTCTGTTTGCCTGTGTGATTGTGATGGTGTCAGCTATGCCTTGTTATGTAACAGATAGATTCCATTGTGTCAACTGGGGTCTGTACCCCCTAGGGATTGTGTACAGATTGTAGATAGAGGCTTCTGACCTATACATCTGCATTACATACTGTTGATTGTCTGGTATGCCATGGGCCAGTCTGTCTTTACTATTGTACTACTAGAAGGCCTCGGCCTGGACAGCAACATGTGTCGACCTTACCAGACTACTGTCTCAGTATAACTGTTTCACATTTGCACTAGACTGTTCATATGGATGTCAGTGTCTAAACGGCTATATGACATGGCATATACAACTGTCATAGTACACAAATATAGCTGTCACAATAATTTATGGGCACCTGTGTGTGATGTTATACCCTTTGATATCTCTGTGGGTATGTATTGCAGGTTATGAATGTCATTTGTATGGGTGGCTCATACAGTCTCCAGTTGGTAAGGTGGTGACTGTAAGAATACTGGCTGCTCAATTTGTGTGCACATACTACATAGGTATCGTACTGTACATATATATGTGTGTGTATGTGTACTTATATTTCTATATATATATATATATATATATATATATATATATATGTGTGTGTATAAATATATATATATATATATATATATATATATATATATATATATATATATATATATATATATATATATACACATCTATATGCCTGTATCTGCATATATCTGTTTGTGTATATGTATCCTAGGGATGGCCATGTTGTTTGTGGTCCTGGTTATGGGATCTGCAACACTTGTTACTGTATTACAGGGGGGACATGTTTGGCTGGGGGGAGTATACCTATTCATACCAGACGTATATTGTGTGGGGACTCTCAATGCCATTAACGTTGCATGAGGACAGATATGATTTTGTTATATCCCCATTGTTATCACAAGATGTCTGTCTGTATACACCTATATATGTACATGTATATTTCTGCTGACATATACATGACCTGCTGTATATATTTACACATGTAGATGTAGACATATATATCCATAGATGTATGCATTTGCATTTATATATGTTCATATATATTTATATATGTGTGTATATATATATATATATATATATATATATATATATATATATATATGCACACACACATATTTACATATATCAGTATGTTGTACCTGTTTAGACATTAATATATTGACTCACGCACATACGTCTATATGTTGTAATACATTCCCTTTACTGTTGAATGACTGGGCTGGATGATATGTTTGTGGAAATATGAGGGTTATGTACATCTGCCATGGTTTAGTGGGAAATCACTTTGTGTATGGTGTGCAGGGTCCTGGGTACAAGCCTTGCAGAGGTGGTTTATTTTGTTGGCCAGAACACTCCCGCTTACCCCCATGTTAACCTCTTTAAAAGGAATGAAAAAAAGGGTTGATAGGAAAGTGGTGAAAAAGGGGCACAAAGAGGGTAAGACAGTAGGGAAAATAGCTAGGCATATGCAGGAAGGGTGTAGGAAAGGTCCATAGCTGCCCATGTCTGCTACAGCAAAAGCTGTGCTTAAACACTGAAGTTGGAGGTAGATGTGGACCCTCAAATCCCTGGGAGAGGGGTGAGGACAACATAAATGCATTTTGATGCCAATTAGACCAGATTACATGTGTGCAGTGGACATGTGTGCAGAATGGACAGCCATGTATGGGGCAAGATTGTTTTGTGGGAACATATTGCCTTTCCATTATCTTTTCAGGTGGGAGTGGGATGCTGGGGAGGGGCTGTATGTATATTTGGGGAGGGAGGATGGGTAGGTTACCAGACATGACACACAAGACACATACAGGGGCAGTATATGACACATGTGGGGGGTGAACACCTTGATGGGGAGGGGTGTTGGGATATCGGAAGCACGCAAGCCCCCTAGTGGTAACAGTGCAACTGAGGATACCACCCGTGGGCAGTCACCATGATTTCACCACAGTGCCATACTCTTGTGAAATATGACTGCAGACCATCCTTCTCTGGCACATGTACACCTGCAACACAAATGGATAACATTATGGAGATAACAATCACTGTTACTGACATCTGAAATGCATCATAGCTGCATGGCTACACTACCTGACATTATGCATTACACATTACCCCTGACAACATCTCAAACTGCAGTACATTACAGCACACTATAACAGTCACCGTGTGCATCAGAACCATATTAGCCTGTCCCTGCATCGATGTTATGGATGACAGGGAAGTGGCACAGATATCATCATATGAACAGGGTGAGTTGCTGGTTTGCCAGAGGCCAAGGGTAGTCCATACATGTGTCACCATGAGTGTGGGTGAGGGGTTTGGTTCAGTAATTGGGGCATGGTGATGTGGTGTGTGTTGATATGTGGTCACCCTAGGTGTGGTTGCATAATGTGTGGGTATGCATGTACACAGTCCTGCCATGTGGACGCTCTATACAGGTGTTGTTGGACAGCTGCAGACCATACCTGGCAGGGTGTGCAGTTCAGTGCCTTAGGCCATGGACATGCTGACTGTACCTGCCAGGGGTTCCACCGGCACATGCAGGTACAGACCTTGAGGTGCTATTCTCCCATGATAATGACAGGTGTCCACTGGAACCATGTCCCACCTGGGACTGGCCAGGACCATGTGCACGAGGCCTGCTGTGGTGTGGACAGCACCCCAGTGGTGTGCTTGGGCTGGTACTGCCACTACGGGAGTAGCTTGGTGTCATGGCATGTCCATGTTGACCACCAACTGCTGGTATTTCTGGCTTATGTCCACACGGACGTCACACCCCTCCCACCACACGTTCAAGAACTGATATTCCATTGTCAAGGAGGCCCACCATCTCACCCCACCATCTATCCATGACCTTGGTATGTTCACGGAGGGCAACAGCAATGTCATGGAGGGTGCCACTTACAGATAAGAAAGCAGCCCTCTGCAGCCTCAAGCCCTGTCTGGTGTTCATGCCCATACATGCCTGTGCCTCCATTACAGCCTGAAACATGTTCCTGGTGGTACCAGTTGTGGCACCTCTGCCAGGGGCATGATGACCAGTGGCCCTCCCACAAGCACCATGGTACATCTGCTGATGTGGTGGCTTGCTGGATCTATGCCGATTGTGACTCGACACAGTTGCCATGGACACCACACTTTCCTGATCACTGGCACTGGCACCAACTGCCAACTGTCCCTCTGCTATGGCCATGTGTGATAGGGTTTGTAGGGACACTGTAAGTGTGTGCGGGCTTTGGCTAGGAAGGTGATGACACATGTAGGCACAGTGTTTGCTTCTGACAACCCCACCTGTGTCTCACCAGTACCACCATCATCATCGGTGTCTGTATGGACACTTACCTCAGTTTGCATGCAGGAAGGAACCTGACCCACCTTGCCACATGTGGGGGAAACAAACACACACATTAAGACCTGTACAGCATTGCATAACAGTATGCACACTCACACATACACAGTTGCACACACACAGTCACATATACACACACACACACACACACACACACACACACACACACACACACACACACACACACGACACACACACATGTACACCCACAAACATTGACAGTCCACTTTACTACCTCCCTTACCCTGGGTTTACAGACAGTCCCACATTCAGTTACAGATGTTCCCCATCCTGCATGGCACTTGCTAACCTACACTCATTAATACTACCCATTAACATATCAGACCTCTCCATGCCTACACGTGTGATCACAGCACATGACCTGTGACTCCATTACGTCCCTGACTTTAGTGGAGTAGGTAGTACATGGCCTCACTGCTGTCATCCAGTAATACCCTGTGTATGTCCAGTCATGGTGTACATGACCTCTAAATGGTTGGGGCTGCTACATTCACTATATATGTCACACACCGGAGCCTCATACTACAGTCTTGATCAGTCCATGCCACATCTGCTGCACAATCAGCCCGTCATGTGGACAACAGTAATACCTGAATACACTCACTAATGTGGTCTGGTAATTCCCCATTGCATTAGTAGTGCTGCATACGTGGGTAGCCAGTTATCCATCTGCTGCTGGTATTATGATGTGCATACTTGGTATGTACTTTCCTTCACAATGCATGTTTTGTGCAACAGACCTTGTTATGCTGTCAGCTGTCCTGTGTTCACATACTGGACAGGCTGTCCTGGTGTCTCATGTGTCACTACATCTACAGCACAATCCCAAGGAGATATACTGCCATGTGATCAATCCTACTATCGCCTGTGCATACATGGACACCCGCACAAACAGACACACATGTACACACACATCAGATATGCATCAACCACACTCCACCAGATTGCACTTACACACATATTCAACACCCCCCCCAAACACACACCTACATGTGGGGTTGCACACCTTTTGTACACAGAGTCCTCCCATTACTCTTTTGTCAGTATGCATTACATCTGGTGCTCAACAGCATGCAGTGCAACCATAGTGTCCTCATCACAGCGGCAGTATACATGTGTATGATGCATGGGCTGTGTTGGTAGGTGATGGCCATTCCCCTTGTTAACACTGCACCCATGTACGAAGTGTTACTGTTGACCTGTTCTGCACCCTGCCTTGTACTGTGCTCCATACCACACAGGTGTACAAACCATTGCTGCTTATGTAGCACTGTGTCTGTTATGTCAGTGCCAATGCTCACAGCCCCTATGTGTTACAGCACCTCATACCTGGGATGATATGTGAATGGATATAATTTGTGAATGCCTGATGTCTGCTTTACAGATCACAACATCAGAAGTGCATGTATGACCAGTACAGGACTATTACACTGACACCCACCAGACCCTACCATGGCTGTGGCGGGTACCCTACACATGTCCCAGGACTCTGCATGGTTGCAAGGTCTACTCATGTCGACATCCCTTGGAGTGCACACACTGCTGTCACTATTGCTGTAGGGTCAGGGTTACATCTGCCACAGTTACATCACCTGATTGTGTGCAGTTACAGCCATGAGGGTGGTGTTTCACACATGTCCCTACTGTAGGCAGTGTGTCCTGCCATACTCCCCATCCCTGTGGACATATTGCACAATGACTGGATTTTAGGTATCTTACATGTGTCTCTTTTACCCTTCCAATACCCCAGCATGGTCACTACTGTGCCGCAGTGCATTTCACAACAACAAAACATGAACGTGTACAACATGCAGTATGGGTAGGTATGTTAGATGTGTGCATGGAATATCCCATAGCCATTGCATACACAGTGTCTTGCCATGCATGAACAGGAACCATAATCACCGGCTACAGGCTGCTGCTGTGGTGGTATCCTGGAGGGACCTACATAAGAGTGTGAGAATATTGTGGCATTCGTAAAGGGTGAGTGCAGCATTACTTTACATCTACAGTAGGGTTCCACAATACTACAGCTTATGCACATCTGTTTATTACTACTACACAGCAACAGACTATGTATATGACATCTCAGATTTGCATGATGTACCTGTACAGATGCAGATGCATAGACATGAGTGATGTACTGATGTGCCCTGGGGCCTTACCTGCATGCGTCTCAGGCAGTGTGCCGGTGGCACCCACCTCAACAATGCACCCTGCCAGTTGGTGCTGCAGGTGGGCAGGTGCCACAAGGCTCCTGAGTAGCTCCTCCACATGGGTAAGGAGTGGATGGACAGCTTGTCCCTCCCCCTGTTGTGAGGTGTTCTCTCCGTACAGCAGCAGCATGCCGACGTACATGGCGAAGCAGGTCGCTGCAATGATGCCGGACCTGCTAATAGCTACGGTTATGCAGTCCGACATCATTGACCCTGTGGACTAGTTTGTTCCACAAGGCGGTCCTCTCCTGCTGATCTTGGGCTGTCTGTCCGAACAGCTGTTCATAGTGCTGCATCAAATGTGATACTATGACCTCTGTCTCTGCAGCACTGTAGGCCAGAAGACGGATATGGGGCATCCTCCCTGGAAGACATAAAGATGGAAACAGGTGAGTGCAACTCATGCAGCAGGGTTACCATAGTTCTTAATACACATCTGTGTCTCCCCCACCATATCAGCTACAACAAACCGTTTATAGAATGTAATTGGTATATCGGCTGCTTACCTATCATTGGGACATATGTTGTATTGTACCAAGCATTGTGCTATGTGTTTATGCCATGCTCTGAGCTATGTGTTTGTAGCCATGCTCCCTGTGGGGACACTATATCTGCTGGCCTGTTACAGACTATTTCACCTGCATGCCATTGTCAGTGCCACTATATATATATATATATA
Source organism: Protopterus annectens (assembly GCF_019279795.1). Classification (NCBI taxonomy): domain Eukaryota; kingdom Metazoa; phylum Chordata; order Ceratodontiformes; family Protopteridae; genus Protopterus; species Protopterus annectens. Next base: position 215,724,264 of record NC_056735.1, read on the forward strand.
TATATATATATATATATATATGTGTGTGTGTGTAGATATATAATGTGGGTGTTTATATACCTACATCTATATGACTGTCTGTATATCTGTAGACATACCTGTCTAATTATATATTACACAGATACTTATCTATATGTAGGGTGCATATAGACATCTGGTCCACATTCTGTAACTGTCTTTCATTCACAGCTGCACTGTTCTGCCTTACTGCAACACAGTCAGGTGTCACATATCAACATAGATTAACATTAGGGTGGTATATATGGTGAGAGAGTGCTGGTGAGCCTATTATACACCTATGGCATTTGACTATCCTGTGTGTGGTGTGCTCTGACAACCATTTGTCTATCATGAAGGCAGTACTTCCACCATAAGCTATTGCCCACACTAACATACCAAACACACATATTATGGCTTAATTCTTTGTCATTCCTTGCTGATCTGAAACAGTTGTCAGGTATGTCCCACTGCCTACAGTAACAGACAGCAATGTCCAGAGCAGTTGTTCAGCAGAACTTCATTACAGGGACAACTACAGATGGCACATATAAACATTCCACATCATATTTCCGATTATTCTATACCACATACTACTTTCAATTACATACATATATGTTTTACATACCTGTCATTTTTTTTCCTGACAGCTGTGACTGCCTGTTGTTGTTTACAGTTTACATTATTTACTTCTTTCCACTGTGTGTGTGTGTGTGTGTGTGTGTGTGTGTGTATGTGCCTCTCTCTTTCTCTCTCTCTCTCTCTCTATATATATATATATATATATATGTCTCTCTCTCTCTCTCTCTGGTTTGAATGGATTGCAGCATGTTTTTTGTAAGTGATGTACATGATCAGGTGATGGGCTCTGCACCAATCAGTGTGCAACAGTTGCTAATTGCATGCAGCCTGCTGTGTAGTACTTCAGATAACCACTGTCATGGCAACCCAGTACTATAAAATACTGACTCATGTGGGCATTTTCCCTTAACCTTTCCAGTATGGAGGACAACCTTCCTGTATGTGGGCAGCAGTGTTACAGACAGCAGTTTGCAATACCTCTTATAGCAGGAATTGCATACAGAGGCCAATTACACATTCGTATTAGGTTCCAGACCTACAGACATAGTGAGTAGTGTTCATATATGCATTGTATATTGCTGGTCTTTCAGTGTTTTTGTGTACATAGTTGTTTAGGATTGAATGCAGTCTGTCTGCATAGCTCTCAACTGTGGGCCTATCCACATGATGGCCAATGGATTATGTGGTTGGTGTAGTCTGTGCACCACACAGGACTTGCCCTACATATATGATTGGCAGTCTGTCTGTTGCATGCTATCAGTACATAGCTACATCCATTTTTGTTTCTGATGTTGTATTCCTGCATAATGGTATGCTGCATCAAATCCTGTAACACCAGTAATACCCAGGATGTGTAACAACAATATTGCAAGTATGGCCCTGCGTGCCTGCCTCTGGCCTCCACATATATGGCAGGCTTTGTCCTACTGTGATACAGTTAGGGGTTGTTGGATAATGGCCTATCATTATTTACTGCTAGCATTCCTGCTACCATCCCAGTCATATCGTGGACTCCCACAAAGTATGCTGGTCAGGGTCCATACATGTGACCGATACATTGACATTACCACAACTATTTCATTCCCCCCTAGGGCTTGACTACAGGGTGTAATTGGAGGTGTAATTGGAGGCTGCTGAAATGCATCGGTGATTGTTGATTGTTACCTATCTTGAAGGCAAGTCCTTTGTCAACTGTTGTAATAATTGAAGGCCTTGGCCTGGACAGCATAGTATGTTATATATCCACATTGCTTGCATCTACTCTTTTGTGTGGGCCTTGCATTCATCACTGATTACATATGTCAGACTTCATGTGCTGTAAGTAATGGCATACATTATTGTATATTACACAAATAAAGGTTTTCTGTATATGTTTCATGTATATGCATATCCAAACAGCACGCCTCGCACGTACAGCATGCTCGGCCAAACCAATCCGAAAAAAACACTAGAGGCCAGCATAGATAGTTCCACGTCTTTTATTCAAAATTAGATGAAATACTGCAAAAGGACATGATAATGTCCAAAAATTACCACTCAGACTAGTTTCGGCTACCGCCTTCTTCAGTGAGAGAAATAAACAAATAGTAAAAGCAACCAGCAAACCAGTAATCTTTTTATATTCTTCACCCAGCCAATGGAGATGGAAGGTATAATCCATACCTTTTGAATAATTCATTAGTTGACAACCAGGCTGCAATGAAAAAAATAGTTAAATAAAATAACTTAAGACATATTCAGTGATGCCCTGGATAATTATTTGTTATATATCATAAATTTTATGCATTAGTATAGCAAAAAACATAGGCAAGTAATCCATGTAAGCATACACATTTGATCCAAAAATGACCATAAGCATAAAAATAAGAATGAAAATAAAAATAAGACCAAGCAACAATGCTATATATGGTGTGGTAATATATACAATATTTACTAAATCCACGTTATGTTAAAATACTCTGATGATAGAATAAATTAATATACTCATCATAAATGGTCATTGAGACCTGGAGGAAATAAGGCTCCAAGATGAATTATCCAGTATTTTTCTTTATGATTAAGTATACTTTGCCATCCTTGTTGATTATGCCTGTTGCCTGTGATTTTATCAATAACTGTGAACATGAATTTTGCCGTGGGGTGTTTAATAGTATGTTGATATAAAGCATTCGTCAATTTCTTATTACGAATGTCACTCCGATGTTCCCTTATTCTTATTCTTAGTGATCGTGAGGTTTTGCCCACATAGAAAGCAGAACACTGACATGTGGCCAGGTATATAACCCAGCTACTTGAGCAATTACCAAATATCCTGAGGTTAAGTCTTCGACAATAATCTGAATTAGTCCTGTCATTGATTCTGTTCCTATTTCGATTGACATGTTTCCTCCCCCCTCTGTATTTCCTACCTCTCCTAAAGGGAAATTTGTATTCATTTTTTTCTTTAGTGGTGAGTTGACTAATGTTCCACTCTCACTGTCGGTGTATGAGGACTATACAAATTTCACTAATTCAGTCCTTACTGAAACAATAACAATGGAATTTGACAATGTTCTTAATTTATCAGATTTTGTACTGACTGATGACCAATACAAAATACTTAATAAAGGATTGGGTTTTGTACCTAGTTTTTTCTCTGATCAATATCAAATTGCATTGGATGTGTTGGATTATTGTCGAAGACTTAACCTCAAAATATTTTTTTCAGAACAGGACATATCTAATATTCAAAGATCTACTGGATTTATATTTCACAAATCTACTTTTCAACCACCAATGAATAAAAATGTGGCCATCTTCCAACAGGCAGTACTCAAGGATTTACGTTTCCCCCATTTGGAATGTCACATTTTACAAGATAATATTACTTCAGCTGAGAAAAAGGCACTCACTGAACTCGGGCAAAATCACAACATTGCTATACTCCCAGCTGACAAGGGAGGAGCTGTGGTGATTTTAAATATGGATTATTATGTCCAAGAGGGACTTAGACAATTATCTGACTCCAAATGTTACATGCATATGGGTATCGATCCTACACATCGATTCAAACAGGAGATTGATGCATTTCTTGACTCAGCATTGGAAGAAGGTATTATTCCCATTAAAACAGTACAACACCTCAAAGTCAAGGATCCATCTAAGCAAATTCTGTATTTACTCCCAAAGATACATAAATCCATTACTCACCCTCCAGGTAGGCCCATTGCATCAGGTAATGGTTCACTCACAGAACCATTATCGGCATTTTTAACCCAATATCCCAAACCACTCTTGGCACATGTAAGGGCAAGAATACAGGATACAACAGAATTTTTGAAAATTATTAAAGACACACAACTTGAGCCAGAATGGTTGATGTGCACACTTGATGTTAAGTCCTTGTACACAAGTATACCACACTGGGCAGGGTTGCAGGCTTTACAACACTGGTTGAATAAGGTTAAACTGTACCCACCGGGATTCAACACATTGCTCATCTGTATGTCAGAGCATGTGCTTAATAAAAATGTATTCTATTTTCAAGGGGAGTGCTACTGGCAACTGCAAGGTACGGCCATGGGGACCTCTTTTGCCCCCATTTATGCAGATCTTTTCATGGCCTATCTGGAGGAATGCCTTATATATATAATCCCCTGCATAACATCTATTTGGTGGAAATTGATATCTGGCGGAGATATCTTGATGATTGTTGGATGCAGATTCTATCTATCTTATTGAATTTGTGGAATATCTTAACAGCGATATATGGGGTATTGAGTTCTCCATCATGTCTCACACTGATCAAATTGATTTTTTGGATGTTACAGTATATCGGAATGAAGACCATGCACTTAATACTAAGATTCATCGGAAATATCCACAATTCAATTCATTACTTCATGCATCTAGTATGCACCCACATCACACCATCCGCAATATCCCAAAATCTCAATATTTGAGAATCAAACGGATCAATTCCTCAAATATTGATTATGAGAATGCCAAAGCAGATCTGAAAAACAGATTTTTGGAAAGGGGATATTGCATCTTCGATATTACATCCGCCAGTGCATGGACAGATAAACAAGACAGGAAAATCCTGCTAGAATACAAGGACCGTATAAATAACCCAAAGGATGATACTATCAGGTTCATTACCACCTTTGGTAGGAACCACCAGGTGGTTAGGAACGTTCTAAATAACAATTGGAACATTTTCTTAGCTAATGACTACCTTCGGAGTGTCCTGGGCAAGCAATGTCCATTATCATACAGGAGAGGAAAAACCTTGGGATCATTATTTTCACATTATAAACAGAGAGAGAGTGGAGGGGCAAAGTACAAACAATTAACTATAATAGGGGACGAACTCTTGGGAACTTTCCCTTGTGGCCACTGCACCTCATGTAGTCAAGTGAACAAGCTTAAACAATTTACCAGTTCCAATACAAGTAAAGTTTATGATGTCAGGATATTTGGTAATTGCTCAAGTAGCTGGGTTATATACCTGGCCACATGTCAGTGTTCTGCTTTCTATGTGGGCAAAACCTCACGATAACTAATAATAAGAATAGGTGAACATCGGAGTGACATTCATAATAAGAAATTGACGAATGCTTTATATCAACATACCATTAAACATCCCACGGCAAAATTCATGTTCACAGTTATTGATAAAATCACAGGCAACAGGCATAATCAACAAGGATGGCAAAGTATACTTAATCATAAAGAAAAATACTGGATAATTCATCTTGGAGCCTTATTTCCTCCAGGTCTCAATGACCATTTATGATGAGTATATTAATTTATTCTATCATCAAAGTATTTTAACATAGCGTGGATTTAGTAAATATTGTATATATTACCACACCATATATAGCATTGTTGCTTGGTCTTATTTTTATTTTTATTCTTATTTTTATGCTTATGGTCATTTTTGGATCAAATGTGTATGCTTACATGGATTACTTGCCTATGGTTTTTGCTATACTAATGCATAAAATTTATGATATATAACAAATAATTACCCAGGGCATCCCTGAATATGTCTTAAGTTATTTTATTTAACTATTTTTTTCATTGCAGCCTGGTTGTCAACTAATGAATTATTCAAAAGGTATGGATTATACCTTCCATCTCCATTGGCTGGGTGAAGAATATAAAAAGATTACTGGTTTGCTGGTTGCTTTTACTATTTGTTTATTTTTCTCACTGAAGAAGGCAGTAGCCGAAACTAGTCTGAGTGGTAATTTTTGGACATTATCATGTCCTTTTGCAGTATTTCATCTAATTTTGAATAAAAGACGTGGAACTATCTATGCTGGCCTCTAGTGTTTTTTTTCTGCATATGCATACCTGTGTGTCGTGTCATGTCTTTTGTATTGTGAGTGGGTATATGTTTAATGTAAGTATTCTTGTTTGTGGGAATGGTTGCCACACTGCACATTTCACAGGTAACAGTTACAAGCTTGTGGCTAAGGGATATACTTTACACCCAGTACTTCCACACTACTCCTACACGTATATGGCTACTAATACCTTTTGTCTGTGTATATGTATCTGTACCTATGTATATGTATATATATATATATATATATATATATATATATATATATATATATATCATATACCTATATCTATATATATATATCCCGATATATATATTATATACATACATATATATATATATATATCTATATATGTATATATATATATATATATATATATATATATATATATATATATATATACCTGAACATATTTGTCAATGTATAGATGTGTGTGAATATCTGAACCATTGTGATGTTTACCCCTTCCACAGTGTACATTCCTTTAATTCGAATGACTTTTCTGCATGTTATGTAACAGATATCGCCCTGACATTTACAAGTGAATTGGCTTTCTGGAAAAGCATTGTGGCTGTGCCGTGGAGGGTCCTGTAGCCAAAATATGCATGTGCTGGGTATTGGATTGCACAGCATATCCGTTAGCTAATTACTAGGTATCCCTCATTCGAGCCCACACCCCTATTAACAGTGCATATGGTCTGTTATGTTGTAGTGAGTGGCTCAGGTGTTTGTTCCAATGTAGTAATGCTATACACAGTTCTATCTGTATCACTATTTATATACATCTATAGAAATATTTATATGTACATGTCTATATATAGATCTATATATATATATATATATATATATATATATATATATATATATATATATATATATATATATATATATATATATATATATATATATATATATATATATATATCAACATATCATCTGTGGTGGTGGTGCTGCGGTAGCGTTGTCGCCTCACAGTAAGACATTGTCCTGTTCAATTGTCAGCTACAGGGTCTTCTTTGTGGAGACATGCGTGAATGGGCGTACCTTCGTTGAAGGTTGTGCATCAGGGCTGGCAACGCGGCATGTAAAAATCTACTGCCAATCATTAGCAGACTGGAGTTCCACTGTGGCAATCCCTAACCAGGAAAAGTCGAAAGACACAACAATATATATACACATATACATATGCATACATGTCTGCATTTCCAGATATATATCTGTCTATATGTCCATGCATGTTCGGATCATATTTTTGGCCTGTACCTCATTCTGTTGGCAATTGACATGGATGATCACAGGACTATAGTCAGTAACTAGTGCCAACACTTTTGTGCTTCAGACCTCATCTCCTTCAAAATATGTGTTCTAATACAAATCACTGTGTGACTAGCAACATTTTATGTGTCTTAGAGCAGTATTTGACATATATCCCTACTTGTACCCACATTTTGGCACACTTTGTCCAGAATTCTTGCATTAAGTGGTTGTGTGGTATGATATTACTACATTTCCTTTACTGCAACTGCTTGTGCTGGATGATATGTTTGTGAAAACATCAGGCTATGTATATCTGTCATGGTTTAGTGGTAGATGACTTTGTGTATGGAGTGCAGGGTCATAGGTTCGAGCCTTGGAGAGGCATTGCATTTTGTTGCTGGGCAGAAAAAGGGACATTGGCTATAGAGGGATTAAGGCACTTTTATATAGATATGCTGGTGCCCGGTGCCATGGTCAGCTGGGGTCGGACAGGTGGGTCCGCTGGGACCGGCGTTCCCATGCGAGCTGTGTTGTCACTGGTTTATGGCAGAAATGGGTTAGTAACAGTCAACAGCATTCAGGATTAGTTATACCAGCATGCATAGGTATTCCCATTAACCAGACATGCCAGATTTAACACAGTTGCAGAGCAAGCAGAACACATGCATATATGGAACAACAGTGGCCATTACAAGAGCATGCAGGTGTCATTGATGGCAACAGGCCACCAATATGGGTGTATTATACCATGGCACATGCATAGAAACAAATGTGAATATGTATAACCCATTAGGACATATATCCCAACAAATGTTCGGAGTGTACACATACCAGCTGAGGAGTGTCATTGGATTATTTTGCACATATGGTAGGGGTGAGAGAGTGTTCAGGTAACAACTGACATATCCTTGTAGTTTTCATGACATTCCTGGTCACTGCAGTGATCTTTCCCTCACAAGTATTATTATACTACCCAATAGCCTTATATTGTACATTGGTATGTTTATAGATTATTATATACGTGACCTGTGCCTTACATACAGCTGTGACAAGATGCAGGTGTTAATGCAACATATGTTGTGTATTGCTGTCATACACTTTGGGTGCGGTGCTACAATGACAGGTTTGTTTTTCCTACACATTCTGTGACTATGTACACGTTTGACTTGCTGTTATATGTTATTAACAGCTGCCTACATTTCTGGGTTCCTCACACTATTTTTTCAAGGGGACCGGGTACCAGTGATATGGGCTATTTATCTGTACATGCTGGACAGACTGGAACAGTTGTGGGGTATGAATATGCATACAACTGTCTATATGAACACTCTAGCCAATTCTGTAGAGTTGTTGGGTGTAATTATGCATACAGCTTTCTATCTGAACATTTGTAACAAAATCCATACAGTTGTGGGGTATGATTATGCATACAGCTTACTAGCACTCCTGGGATTCAAACCCCTGCTATGTGTGACAGCAAAAATTATAGTTAACATCACAGTATACTGTGCCATCAGGGAATTGATGTGAAGCTTTCTACTGTCTTCTATCTGTCTCCCTCACTTGTACAATATGACTGACCTCTTGACACTTCCAGCATTGTTATACAGACCTTCATACACATTTTATCTGCATACCACAGCATGGGTAATACTGCTTAATACAGCAGTACTATTTATAGTGTGCAGCAGTTCAACTACATATGACAGCAGAGTACACAAAAGCACTTCAGGGGTTATATCATTATTCACAGGATATTACACATGTATTCCTACTGGTACGGCACTTTCTAATGCTCTTATATTTATTTGTTATGACAGTACATGCAGAGGAATGCTAACCTGCCTCACAACACAGCCTTTGCAACCTAGCATTATGGGCTTGCTGTTTCACAGCCCGCTCATCTGCAGATGTCGAAGGTATACAATGATATGTAGCCATACCTATCCATAATATACACAAGCTAGTCAATTCTTAACTACTTAATGGAATGAATAGTTAGTGCTGGGGCATTAGCCATTTGCTGAGACTGGTGGATCCACTGTTCCAGTACATCCCCGCTCCACTGTTTCAGATCAGCATGGTGATTGCCTGACCTGCTCACCAACCCAGGGGATACCTGTGGAACTGGTGAGGTCAGGGGCAAGACTGTCCCAGGCCTCTGGTTTATACTGTGAGCCCTGGTAATAGCCCTGCAGTGGTCTCTCCTCATGGTGTTGTAGCAGGAGCCATACCATGAGTTCTGACTCCTGGATGCACCAGCGCTGCACTCTAAAACAAGTGCCTTCAACCACACCAGCCATTCTGCCTGCAGTAGGAAACTGCCACCACTTATGGAATGTATTCCCACCTGTGTGGTTTATATACAGCCATTTACCCACACTTTTCCATGATTGGCCGGGTTTGAAGAGGCTAAGCTAAGGGCACACCTGCTTACCTAAGGTTGGCAGTGCTTATAGGGGTATACTGATAGGCAGATTGGATTGGTTCCCCTACACATTGCTTACTCTTACTAAGTTGAACTGTGCTGCGGTTAGCATTGTTTAATAGTTATTTTGCACTATATTTGCCTTCTGCCAGTAATTTATTCTTCATTACAGGTTTTATGTGTCTGATATCCGTGATTCATGTATACATACACTGTATTGGGACATGGGGACTTCTACGCTTTTTTACAATAACACCTCCCATCTATGCTTACTGCAGTAGTCCAGTTCACATATTTATGTTATGTAGCAAAGTAGACCACTTCACACTGTACATAGATTCAGTTCACTTCTTTGTTTTGATTTACCTGTGGTGAGGATTAGTTTTCTGATACCTCATTCATTTGTATTGCTATGATGGTTTAGTTGGTGACTATAGTGTACAGGGTCCTGGGTTCTAGCCTTGCAGAGGCAGTTTATTTTGTTGCTGGGCAGGGCAGTCAGGTTTGCGCGGGTTTGTGCGACGGTGAGTACTGTTAACCTCCGGTTACAGTTTCTTAAACCTATTTGCTTCTGCTTTGCTTAATCTGAGTACTCCCCCCCACACAGGCATACTCCCGCTTGCTGCTGCATAGCCCCATGCTGTTTCATGTACATGTAGGTTTTGTACATGCTTAAGTCAGGTGTTCATATCAGGTATGACTGTTCATGAAGGTCAGTGTAAGGTTAAGTGGAATTCCTGTTTAGCATTTCTGGTTAGGCTACACTCAGGTATTTGGGTTAGGTTTACATATGCCATACCTGTGTTGTACAGTAGATGTGAATAGTGGAGGTGTAGGGGGGTAGGTGGAGGGGCGTCATTTTAACTGTATAGTAGGCAGTTCAACCAATTGGTGGGGGTGCAGTAGTGCAGGTTTGCAGGGTGTTGGGATATGTATGCAAGGCAGGACAGGAGGTGTCAGTGTCAGTTGTTGGTGTAGGGGTCTGGATTGTTGAGTGGTGGTGTACTTCGCCAGGTGGTGATCCAAGTGTGCTTGGGTTTTCGCCTCATGTATTTTTACATGTGTAGTCTGGGACAGCTGCAATAATGCACCTGGGTTGGGGGTTCCAGTTTCTGCCAATATTATTGCGTGGAGGGTGTCACCTACTTGTGACTGTGGACATTACTATGAATGCAACAGGGGTCGATAGGTTAGTGGTGTTACTGGGCCACACAGAGGGACTGATAGTAGGGCACATGTCCAGGGATGTTCAGGATGGCTGATGGAAAGGTCCACAGCTGGGCATTCCTTCTACAGCAACAGCTGTGTATATACCCTGCATTTGGGGGTAGGTCTGGACAATCACACCCCTGGGTGGTGGTGAGGACAGCAACATAGCTCTCAACCGATCAGTGGAAACCTCAACAGAATCAGGGACAACTCACATAATCAGGGACAATCAGGGACATTGTCTAAATATTTGTAGTATTAACCTGAAACATTTGCAGAATAAGCAAATGTGGATTTATATAGGATTTCTGACGTGAAATGTCTATAACTCTGTATTACTATCATTATTTATTAAGGGCAATTCACCACCTTTTCTTCAGCACACACTAGCTTTCAGGGGGATTGAGAGGGACAAACCTAATATCGGAGTGTATAACAGGGACAGTTGTGAGGTCTGGACAGCAATACTACCTTGTGATGCCAATTCATCTGGCTTGCTTGCCTACAGTGGGGTGTTGTGACCAAGTGTTCTTTGGTGTAATTTAGTGGGTTTGCAACAACACATCTGGTTATACCGTCCTTTGTCATGTAAACTTGACTTTGCAGCAGTGGTACTTGTACCAGGCATGGCTGCTCATTGGGCATTGACTCTGCCCAATGCGCACTATTGCTTACATCCCTGGGGTGGTCCACATAGAACCACTCCAGCCAACATTTGCACAGCCAGGCCCATAATTACATACCCGTAGTTCCCATACTTCACATCCTCTTCGACGCACTTGCTTACTCCGGGTGCAGGTCGGGTCTGGCCACACCAGTACACACTACCCACTCCCCTCTTCTCGGGACCCATACTGTATGTTTTCTCACCCCATGGATCATCAGGCTTCCCCTGCCTTGTAGACCAGGTACACACTTGGTCTGCCACTGGACATTGGTGTAATGGATGGAAACATGAAAGTCCTTGAATTTTTGGGTGTCCCACAATGGACATTCATATCTTTGTTTCAAGATTAGACGTGGTGGGTCTCTACCATGGGTAGTGTCCTGCCTACTGTACAGGAAGCAGTGGTGTGTTTACATTTATTGTGTGTTTGTATGTTTCACCGGTCTAGCTGGGGGGGGGGGTTGATGCTACATGTTACACGTTTGTTAATTGGACCCCTCACCCCATTTGCATGGCCTGTGAACTTATGTAATTCTTAACTGCTGTATCATATCCTAGCTATAGATATATATTATATATATATATATATATATATATATATATATATATATATATATATATTTACACATATATATATAATATATATATTATATGTATTCTGTCTCTGTATGTATACATTTGTACTGCGGAGAGGGAGAGGTATATCTCCATGTAGTTATGGTTGATATACACACACATACCTCTACATATTTACATCTACATCTGGTTATTCATTCATTGCCATGAAAAATAGACTGTGCTGCAGTGGGACTCATAGCAGGTGTGGCTGCTCGCTGGGTGGCGCCTCTGAAAAAATGAACACTATTGCTTACATCCCTGGGGCTGTCTGTATAGACCCACTCCAGCAAACACCTGCACACCTGCACCCATAATTAACTACCCATAGTTCCCCCACCTGCACCTCCTCTACAGCACTCATCCTTACTCTGGATGCAGGTTGGGTCTAAACACACCACTTCATACTGCCCACTCTCCACCTCACGGGACTCATTTCATACATTGTCTCGACCCATCGGTCATCAGGCTTTCCCACCCTTGTATTCCAGGTATGTACACACCCTGTCTTGATAGGTTGTCGCACGGGCTTCCTCCTATAACATGTCAATTTTTGGGGTGTCCTGCAAGGGACACTCCTGTCTCTGTTGCAAGATTAGACTTCACGGGTCCAATGTGCCCCCCCCTGTTGTATCCTGCCTGTGGTCTGGGGAGCAGTGGATTGTTTACATTGTTTGTGGGTTTGTTTGTACGTTTCCTCTGTCTGGCTTGGGGGGAGTTCATGCTACGTGTTACACATTTCTTGCTTGGGCACCACACTTCCATTGGCATGGCCTGTGAACATGTCATTCTTGGGTGCTGTATTTTATCATAAGTATATATCTGTGTGTATCTATGCACACACAAACACGCACACACACACACACACACACACACACACACACACACACACACACACACATATATATATATATATATATATATATATATATATATGTGTGTGTGTGTATATGCCTGTGGATGTATGGGTGTCTGCATATGCATATCTGTATTTATGGGTATTTATTTAAATGTCTTTCTATGTATGTATACATTTGTACTACAGAGAGGGGAGGTATATATCTATATAGTTATGGGTATTCATACGAACACATATACCTCTAATTCTTTAGTTACATATCTGGTAATGTTGACTTTTATTGCTGGGTACTGTGTTTTGTGTGCATACCGGCCAACCTTATGTGCCACGTATGCTTTGCGATACCTACAACTGACTCCTTTAATGTGCACAGACCCACGCGTGACACCGGCAGTTTGATATGGTGTGCTTAAGGCACTTTCAGGCAATTGTGAGTGGGTTTGCACAGAGGGTAGCACTGCTGACTTCCGGTCAGTGTGTTACATGCAGTTAGCGTCTTCTTTGCTTAACTTGTGTCGGCGGTGTTTCACCCCACCCATACGCACTTGCACACGCTTACTATTGCTTACATTTGCTTACTTCTACTTTTCTGTGCTTAAGCTGCTTATTGCTGACTTATTCATTCTGGTACTGACTCTTCACATGTGCATTTCATGCAGTACTCCAGTTCACATTTCAATGTTATTTGGTAGGTTCTACAGCACTAAAATGTACATAATTGTTTGTATATAGATTACACTTAGAAAATGGTATGTGCTGCTGTGGGACACGAGCTGGGAATGCCTCCTCATTAGACGGATGCTCTGACCACTACACAATTGCTGTGCTGCTTCATTTGCTATACCTTCCTTGTATCCTCTTCAGCCTTTTATGCTGCTTTACCCATAGCTAAGCGATGGGCAGACCCATGCACCTACTGTTAGCTGTACTCTGAGTTTTAAATACATTACTACAGGGGTTTCTTCATGTTTTTTTTCAGTGTACTGTTGCTGTTGAACACATGGGGACTGTTGGTGGGGATATGCGGACACTTATATGCAGTCTCGCTCTTTTATGTACACATTCTGCTGTTCTGCTTTGCAGTGGAATGTTTATTCTGAGAGCTCTGGTCGCAGCCACACCCCCTGCATTCATCCATGCTCTGTGTAGTATTAGGTGTTCAGGCAGCACCCCTTCCTTAATTTGCATGGCACGCTGCCATCCTCCTCTTAAATTGGCGCTTCCGTGCAGGACTAGAGTAGTCCTGCATGGGGGAATTAGTGAATCCGGGGGACAATTTTTTATTTTCCTCCCATAGTCCTCCTCTAACTTCCTTCTTTACCTGCTCAAGTACAAAGAAGGAGTAATGTGCTCTCTGACATATTAATGCATGCTTATACAAGGCATTGGACTCTTTTTTACTTTGAATATCATAATGATGTTCATAAATCCTTCTCAATTTTCTTTCCGTCTTTCTGACGTAGAAGGATTCACATTCCCCACACAAAGCCAGATATATGAGCCCATTAGATTCACAGTTATACAATTCTGCACTTTCTATCTATTTATTCCTACTTGTTATAAATATTTTCTCTTTATTTATTATATAAGTGCATTGGGTGCATCTTCCACATTTATATGTTCCTTTCCTTTTCCTATCCCCATGTCCATTGTTATAAACATTTTCCAACAGGCACTTTATATTTTGGGAGTTTTTATAAACAACTTTAAGGGGTTTCTTGCAAGATTCCCCTATATCTATGAAACTGAGGAACTTCTCCCCTTCATCCTCAATCACCTTTCTCATATGCCCTGCACATGCATTGAATTCTAAAACTAGTGTCTTATTAAAATTCCCTTCCTCCTTTTTAACATGTGCCCAAGCAGAATTTCATGCGATGTGCCTAATATAGGCTTAAACTTTGATTTTCTACCTACTGCGACCTCTCTTCTAACATCTGCAATTAAGTTGTCAGGATAACCTCTAGCTCAAGTTCCTCACTGGGGATGCACAAGCTAGTGCATTTCTTTGTGCCAGTACCAAGCCCAGATAAATGGGGAGGGTTGCGTCATGAAGGGCATCCAGTGTAAAACCTCTGCCAAAAATTACTGATGTGGAGAATACATGCATATACCCTAAAGATCATAAAATGGAAAAAAAATTATAACTTGACTTCTGTTGCTGATGGTATTTCATTTATGTTCCTCTTTTTCTCAGCAATGTTATCTCTGAATCTGAACACAGCTTCTCTATGCTATTCTGCAACTCTTGGTCTATTTCCTGATTAGCTTATGCCTGTCAGCTGATCATCTAAAATGGAAAATATGTTTAGAGGCTGTAGTAGTGATATGTTAATTTTTATGAAAGTCTATTTTTTTGCAAAACTACAGACAAATTATTGTATATTCAGTTTTAAAAATATTACATTCTATCAAACTTAAAAATGGAAAACATATTGCCATTTATTACCTTTAAAGTAAGCAGATTCTTGGGTCAGATTTATTTTCTTATACATTTTATAGATACTATGCACAAATAATTTCAAACATATTTCTGCCATTAAATAATATTATTTTCTAAAATGGATACATGGATTTTTATATAAGTCATTCTAAGACAGTATTATTTCCCAAACCAAAGCTTGATTCTTCTAATACTAAGTTATATAGCTTTCATAAATGCAGTCATTAAAGTATTTGCTATGATTTTGAAAGTAGGGTTTAATTCATTGTTAGTTTCACTGTTTTGCTTGGGTTTTTTTTTAACACAAACCCTAGATTAAACACTCATGCTAAAGTTGCTAAGCACTATTTAGACAAATAATTTGCTTGCTTTTTCTCCATAGATAATAGTAAGGCATTTAAAAGGGCGGTCTGCAAATTTCTATCAAAAATTGTTGACAAATTTAAATTTCTGTATTGTTACAAAAATAAATGTAAAATGTAATACTTTTTCTGGGTTAATAATTAGCATTAAGTCATATTCAAATGAATTCAGAACTTATCCAGGATGAGCTCTTTGACCATATCCCTTTCCCATTTCTAAATATGTTATTCAAAATATTGTTAACCATCCTAAAAATTGTAATTGTTTTTTTTAAAAATTACTGCATTTGTAAATAGTGGTATAGTATTTGCTTCCTATCGTTCTACTGGCTTTAGTTCTGTTTTCTAACATTTGCAATTATAAGCTTAATAGGTTCATAGGTGTTTACTAGGCTAATGACCACAAGGGCATTTTTAAGCCTAGCCATCCATCCCTAATCTCTGACAAGTTCTTGTATCCTTGATAAGTGTAAGCAGCGGCTTGGGAGATGAAGCATTTACAATGTGGCCTAGGAGATTATCCATTCACAGGCTACTTGTGCCCATTAGAGACATAGGTGTCCAACCAGGGATGAATCTCCTGTTCCCAATCTAAATATCCAAGTTACACTTAAATTGAGTTAGGGAGGAACTCTGATTATTCTAACCTTGTACCTTGTGTGTCTATGAGGCTAAGATCTTATTCATTATGCCAACCCTCCAACTTAGTTTTTTTTCTCTAAGCCATAATGACTATAATACATGCACTCTCGATTTGCTCCAATTAAATTTGTTAACATATTAACATATCTTGCTGTTCTCTTTCCTAAAATTCAGATTCATTCATTGATGAGAATACTTTTAGAGGGAAGAATGCACCAAGAATTTAGATAGTTGAAATAAAAATGAGTTTTTCCTTGTTTTTTGTAATGTTTCAATCATGAAGTGAATATATTTTGTTTTATTTAATTCTTTTGAAATAGCACTTGAATTTGTCCTTGGTATTTGATAAAATATTGCTTCTAAATGATGAAGTACCAAGTGACAAAATGGAAATCATCTGCTTAGTTTACTTTACATCAGTTTGCACCCAACACAGCAGTACAGTAATACCACTTGACTGTTACTTCACAGAAAACTCTTATGTAAAAAAAAAAAAAACAATGAAAGCATTCTTTGTAGACCTCTCTCCTTACTCGGCTTTCTATGAATGCATTGCACATCCTTATACAACATCTCAATGTCATTCTGTGGCATCCTGGTGTTTAAAATAGCATGCTTACCTGCAAAATGCTCTTTTCTTATAGTAAGTTAATACTTGTGAGAAGCAGGCAGACTGCTTCTTTTAGGGAACTGGACACCAGACTACATTGTGTTACTAAAGGTGCATAAAACTCGTAAGTAATTTCATTTTTTCCTAAGCAAACACATTTTTGTCACAAGAATGTACTGATAATCAAAACTACAGTACATAACAAAACAGACAAATAAAATGCAAATAATCCCTTTAGCAAAATTCCTCTTTAGCTATATAAATAGTTCATTAATCGATTGCAATTTATCTGAAATTAATACTCCCATAGCTGTCTGTATCTAATAAATTAATTTGGTATAATTCAAAATAATTCAAAAGGTTTTGGTTTCATACTTTCAATAGTATTTTTGGTGATTTGATATAAACCCCTCATCAGTTACGTGCATTTGTAGCAGTTATGAAATTGTTTCATTTAGCCCATCATCTTTGATTTAGTATCCCCCAATCCTATTTATAATGTTAATTTGCCTTGGATAGCATGCAGGTGTGGATAATGGGTGGGGTTTGTCATCTTTCATTTCTTAGTGCTAGTGATGCTTTTTTTGCAACTACTATGATAACATTTAGTAGGTTAACATCACTTGAATTTAAATTAGAATAAGGTACAAATACAGGGTGGAACTTCTTTGTGATGGTAATTGAAACAGGCCACATCACCTGACATGTGTCTTAGAGATGTGCTACAAAGGCTTTTGGCACTGAACAGTTCCAGAATATATGATTGTAGTCCACTGTGTCCCCAGAATTACAGAGCCAACAACATGAAGAAGAACATCAGCACATTTGACTTAATCTAGCAGGTGTATAGAAATAATTGAATTGACTCTGCCCATCCAACATACATTTACTTTTGAGATCTATTGGCATACCATGGTATGGCAATAAATGTAACCAGTTCCCAAGCCCACATTAGCCTATACTTATTGGTTACATGCTTTCTCATCCCAAAAAGGATATTAAAACCTGAGTGATATTGCTCCCCAAAGAATTATTTGGGGTATGTGCTTGTACTATGTGGTTGAGTCACAATGGTCATTGCTTTATATCTACTGTCTACAGCCTGTTGTTGGACCCTATTTTCATTACACTGGCAAAGGAAGAGGGATCCTTTCTTCGAAGGACTACTTTCCCCAAAAGTATTCCCAATGCCCTAGCTGGGGGTCTACCCCTAACTGTTCCCAGTAAAGTAAATTCTGGTACTTGTTCAGCATTCTTTTGACTGAGATCCCCAAATACCCCAAGAAACCCTTGAGTCCACTGCCAACAAATCCCTAATCCAGGTTCATGTATCAGTTATTTTCAAAAATTGTATAAACTTATTGTAGTAGGAAAGATATTAGTCTTAGTGGGGCTTTTAGGACTTCATCCTTTCACTGGTAGAGTCTCACCAAAAAAGTCTAGTAAGTCCAGAGTACACAAACTGTATGAACTTTGAAAACAATGTTTTTTTTTTTAATAGCAAAATTTGTTCCTCTGCATTTACTTAGGAGGTAACTGTGTTTATTTGGTTGGGTGTTGTTTCCCTGTGCTTGATTTTCTGATTCTCATTTCCTGTCTTTCATTCAGTCACAGCTGCAGGTACACACCTTTCCAAAATGAATTGACATTAACTGGTATCACAATTTAGTAGTAGCAAGCATGTAATCAGGTCTTACAGAAATTGCAGTGCTGAGATGTGTTATGAAAAGGTCCAACTTCTGTAACAGACCTCTGAATATGTTATGAGGTCAGTGAGGAACACAGGCTACAGTAGCTGGAGACAGACTGTTTAATCTACTAAGCCCCATATTATCCAGCAAAGTCCTGACTGTTTACTCCACTAAGTCACATATTATCTAGCTAAGTAATTAGTGGGGCCCAAATACCTCTTCTTGCATGCCCTGTGCAGTGAAGGTAAACATTGGTAGTATTATCCCTAAACAGATAATGCCTGCTAACATGATTTTTTTTGTACCCCTAGTTTACAAATGTGTGGGTCATGGGAATGCTCATACAAAGTCCCACAGTCACTTTTATGAAACCTAATACATTCTTCTAGTCTCCCGCAGGTGTAGTTGTGCTAAGTGCAGTCTTCTATATGTAGTTGTATTGTAGAATGCCCATATTGATACAATAGAAACATAAGTAAAGTAAAAGTGAAAGACTGTAGTGAGGAATGTGACAGTAATCAAAAAGTTGTAATTAGGTAACTTAACCCAACTACCCAACTAACACAGAGACAAGTGACTGATGGAGAATTAGTGCTAATTTTCTCCTTTTTTATAACATTATTCTCATTTTTAATTTACTTTGTTTTTAATTAAAGTATTTTCACCTGCATGTTAGAATGGCCATGTGTAGGGTTGCCACCTCTTGTGATGCAGAAAACCGGACTGGATCCACATGCCTGCACTACCTGCAACTCCTCCCAGGCCCAACCCATCCCCACCCACATCCACATCCATTTTATTATATAGATACATAAGTCATTAGAGCAGAACATCCCTTTTAGTACATTTTTACACACCTAATCTATGTGCATAACTCTTTTTTGTTGATGTTGTAGAGTATCTCTGAGTCCAGCACATTGCTTTAGCAATGCTTTTTGTTATAAAAAAGACAAGAGCTTTTTAACAAACTTTGGCATTCTGTCCTTGCTTCTAAACAGAATACCAGAATTTGTATAGTGTTTCTCAAACTACCGAAGAATCACTCTGATTTCTAGATAGTCCAGAAAGATTCCTGATAGGTAGCAACCCTAATCATGTGGCATGAACTTAGATGATTGACAAAAACATGAGAGAGAAAGTCAAAAATGGCAAAGAAATACAAGATGTGAGCAGGTCATTATAATTACATATTGTACAGAAAGGAACAGCTCCTTTACTGTTTGTTATATACTGGCAAATTAAACTTCTGTTTTTTTTTAATTAGAGAAAATGTGTTCTTGAGTAAATCCTAGAGAAACTAATGTGGAATATGTATGCTTGCCACATCTGTAAGGATCTGTAGCAATGTTTAAAAAACATAAATGTTTTCCATTTTTTTTCATTAATTAGACAAAAAAAAAAAAAGAAAAAAAGAAACACGGAAATCACTCAAAGCCTCTGGCTCTTTAATGCATAAGGATAAAAGCCCTTACTGTGATCCATGTGACTGAGGCTTCATCAGCTGCCCCAGAATTGAAAGGGCTACTTAAAGCCTCTTAGATAATTTTTTTAGTAGTGCAAAAAAATCAAAACTTTACAGCAAAAACAAAATAAGCTTTTCAATAAGAATGTTCTTTTACTTCCATTTGTTTCATATACAAACACTGCTTTGCCAGCACAGATTCGTCAACCCATGTATTTTAACATGCTGTCAGTTAAAAGTCTGCAAAAAAACAAAATGAATGCATTGAAAATCATAGTACTAGGAAACAGATCAATAAGAGGTGTGGCAGTTTGATTTATTTTAAAGGTAGCTCACATAACTATAACAACTGCAAGAAAAAAAGTAGGTTGAGTTATTTTAGCCTGTATTGTTACTTGTGCTCAATTATTGTTACGAAAATAAATATCTGCTAATTCAAACAAATTCCCTCCAACTTGTCCTTTCAGGTAAGTGACATTCTGTCATGTGTGTGGGTATGTGCTTCCATATAATATATATTTTGTGTGTGTGTGTATAGAATTTGTGTGGTAAGGTGTGATATGTGAAAGATCTGCATTCAAGTAAGGGGATTCACAAACTTAATGCACTGCAGAAATCTAATATTGTACATATGCAGTTTGTTACATGGATCATATATTAAAATGAATCATGAAAGTGAATCACACTGATTATTGGCCATGGATAGAAGGACCAAATAGCTAAAGAACAGCATAGCATTACTGCATACCAGGTTCATCATTGAGTATGGCACTGAATCCCTAGGACTCTGTATTAAAGATAGTAGTAGTATATAGTAAATGACAGGTGAATCATCACGCCATGAGGAAATACTGAGCATTTAAGAAGTATCACAAGATAGCTCTAACAGTCATAAAGTACTTCAGACCACTTACATATCTGCAGAATATACATGTACATTCCAGGACAGAACTGTGTTCATACTTGGCTATTTGCAGATGGCAGTCATATTTGACCCTGAAATCAGTAGATTTGCTGTTTTACAGGCCTGGAGAGAGGTGATTTGTGTATATGTCAGTTTTATTGTCCACCAGCAAAACAGAATGTATTTGTAGTTTATTGTATACAAAGGATCTTTTGAAAACAGGTGTCTGATTGGTGCCTGCTTACCACTCCAGGACTGGGAACTATTTTATAGTACATGTAAGCAAAACATAATTTACTGTGTGGTTATTTTTTAAACTGGTAATGTTACTCAGTCATGCTATGTTGATCAACATATCAGCTTTGATTGTGCTCTGTTTGACTGTCTGTAATTTATTCATTTAGTTTGCATAGTGATCTTGTAGACTGCTGCTGCTATTGATGTATGGCAATTCTGTTTGTGAACTGTTGCCAGTATCATGCTGGCTTCATTCATTTGCACAGCTATTCAGATTATGGGCTTCTTCAAGTACACAAAAGCACATCCATACTTTCTGTTCAATGTGGTTTCTGATTTTGGAGCTGTCTGGTATAGGATTTATTGTGAATGCCAGTCCTATATATCTCAGGCAGTGGCTTGGATTCATAAAGAAGTTTTTTGTATCTGTGCAACACTAAATTTCAAGAATCCCATCGAGCAATGTGGCCTGTAGCTGCTTAAATATGAATCAGGACTCAAACCAGTAACTAACAAAACAGAATACATAAGAAATTACTTGAGCCATGTTGTATTGTCAAGTGATATTAAGCAGGATCAATGGAAGAGTAACACTATCAAAAGACATATTACTGGAGAGGATGACATCACAGAAACATTACCAAAGCATTCACTGGACAATGCATGCTTGTTCATGTCACAAAGTACCTCAACATTACCATGTTCACACAGGCAAATAAATCAAAGAGAGCCAGCATAACAAAAAGCCCAACCAGTTCATCATACAAATAGGGTGGAAAGCAGAAGATAAGAAAAGGAAGAATAAAAAGCTTAGGAAAACACATGAGAGTATCCATAAGGAGTAAGTGTGTGTGGGGGGGGGGGGGCTGGCACAGTTTGTGTCCAAAGGGAGGTTGAATGTAGAAATGATAGGGGTCTGAATAAAATCAGCAATCAAATGAGATTAGTATTACTGGAATTGAATTCATCCTCAAGTTTTGGTACGTACCTTCACAAGGTGGACCCTGTTTTTGCAAAATCTCACTAAGATGACACTGAAATATAAAGAGCAACATCTAGAGAATTTTGAAAAGTATAAAAAAGAAATATGGGCCTGCAACATTAGCAACCTTCAAACACTGGACCCCACCCAGTTTGGGTTTGTGAAGGGCAGATCTTGTCTCCTGAACCTGACTGAATTCTTTGAATCAGTCTCTAGAGCTGTGAGCGAGGGTAAGGTGGTCCACACAGCCTATCTGGACCTCGCCAAAGTCTTTGACACCATCCCCCACTCTGGAATCATAGATAAACTTACTAAGCTGGGCATAAATCTCTACATCACTCAATGGGTTGCCAACTGGCTTACTGGCAGAACTGTAAAAGTAGCCGACTCCAAATCCAGCTCCAGACAAGTGACAAGTGGAGTACCTCAGGGTTCAGTCCTGGGACTGCTCTTGTTTGGCATCTACTTCTCTGAAGTACAGGCCAACACTAAGGGACTCTGGCTAACAAAGTTCACAGATGACAGCAAACTGGGAGCCATTATTGAATCCCCAAATGATGTGGATATTCTACAAAAGGACCTTACAGAAACAGATGCTTGGTGCCAGAGCCATGGGCTCAAGCTTAATGCCAAGAAATGTATAGTTATCCCCTTTGGGAAAAAACATGTACCCATTAATTACCACATAGGTGGCAGTACACTAAACACCAAAAGTGTGATGAGAGACTTAGGGACACAGGTGGACAGTGGTCTCACCTTCGATAACCACATCACCACAACAGTCAGGAAATCCTTCCATGTGGCACACCTCATCACTAAGGGCTTTTCATCCAGAAAAAAGGAGGTCATTGTCCCACTGTACTCATCCCTCATTAGACCCATTATAGAGTACAATACCCCATTTGGTATGTACCTCACAAGACATCTGCAACAGCTAGAAAGGCCGCAGAAATACTTCACTAAAAGAATCACAGGCCTAAAGCAGATACCCTATGCTGACCATCTAAAAAAACTCCAGCTATACTCTGTGGCATACCATCTACTGAGAGGCAATCTCTGCTTAACATACAAGGCCATGTCAAACTTTGAGCTGTTGGACATGCTCCACTTAAAGAAATCCCAATCCCTCAGAGCCACACACTCCAGTGATCTAAACCTTGTCATCACAATGAACAAAACATGCTGGAGGGATAGGTTCCTGACCCAGAGACTCCCCATAGTCTGGAATAGACTGCCCATACATGTCAAGCAGAGTGCCTCCTTGGCCCTCTTCAAAAGGAACCTTGATGATTGGATGGGAGATAGGAAATTCACCCCGTGGATCATGTCAGTCACTCTGCTAGACAGGGGTCCAGGGAAGTAAATATTGTGGGAAGAAATATCCAGGAAATTGTTATGGCTAGGCTTGTATAGGTCCTAGGGTCACTAGCCTAGTACCAACCTATGAACCTATGAAAGAAAGAAAGATCTGATATGGTACAATATTTATGCAAAGGAGAAGGTAAAACTGATCAATGCAAAAAAAAAACAGCACCAAAGATATTTGAAGAGAAATACAGGCAAAAGCATCCAGATATGAAAAGTTTTACAATAGAAAAAATAAGGGAAAAAAGGGGGAAACAGAAAATAGGATTAGTAAGAAGAAGTTAAGGAAACAGAGACTGAAGTTATGGATTACCTGTGAAGTGAAGGATTTAGTGTAGAAAATTTAACTTTGATAACATCACAGGATGATAGAATAATGAATCTCCAATTAAAGAGAAACCAGATAGTGGTGCAGAAATCATCTGATCAGTTGGCATATGCAAGTAGTTTGGTACCTTCAGTAGGACAGCAGTACAAAAGTTCAGTTGGAGTTACACAACAAGGGAAGAAACAGGAAACTGTAGCAACTCTGACACAGTCAATGTTGTGGAGTGATAGGCCATTGTGGTTTCATATGAAAGAGCAACGGAAGCTGCAGGATGAAGCTGAAGAAAAGAGTAGAAGCAGATGATCTAAGGGAAAAGTTGATTTAATAGACATATTATGATCAATGAACAAAATAGACTACAGAAAGTCAGTAAGACCCAAAATATTAGAAGTTCCATAAAACAAATGAACACAGTAATCAAGACCATTCATAGAAATTCATGCAATACAACAGAAGTAAATAGGATATATTACTGTGCAGCTAAATTAATAACAGATAAAATCTTACCACAAAAACATACTGCAGTAAGGGAAGTTTGTTTGTGTCTTTCGGCTTTTCCCGGTTAGGGGTTGCCACAGCGGAACTCTGGTCCGCTAATGATTGGCAGTTGATTTTTACGTACCGGCTTGCCAGGCCTGACGCACAACCTTCAACGAAGGTACGCCCATTCTCCACACATGTCTCCATGCAGAAGACACTCTAGCTGAGAATCGAATCCGACAGCATCTTACTGTGAGGCGACAATGCTACCGCAGCACCACCGCAGTAAGGGAAGTAAAGGGGAGAAATGAAATGCAATCATGGAAGTATCAAATAGAGAAAACTATAAAGCAATTAAAACAAGACATGTCCCTGATAGAAGAGTACAAAAGAGGGAACAGATCAACAAAAATACTCAGAAAGATAGACATGATAAAAGCAATGTGCAGTATCAGTACTGACCAGGATCTATCGTACAATATTGCAAATAATAAACTAAAGATATCAGCGCAGGCAGAAAAACTTAGAATATATGTAGATAAATATAAAGGAAAAGTATAAAATAAGCAATTTACTGATGACCCAAAAGAGTTTTATAGAGAATTTGGAAACAAGGCAAAAGGAAGAGAAACACCAACAAGAAAGAAGAAATAGGGTGGCCAAGATGGTGAGCTGTTAACAACACTGTTTTAGCTGTGCTTCATTTTAACATCTCTGACAGGATTTTTACTAAAAACTCAAACAGAACATTTAAAAACTTTATGAACTGACAGTTGAACATATGTGTATGAAACTATTTTCATTGCTTTTTTCTGTCAAGAAATCGAGAATAACATCAGGATTTATGGGATTCCTGAAAAAGAAGAAGGAGACAGTATTATTCCTTAATACCTGGCTGCCTAAAACTTTGAATCTGCCTGAAGCTTTTTCCTTTGGCATTGAAAGAGTACACAGATGAATTTCTAACTCATCTTTAAAAAAAAGAAACCTTTACCAAGGACAGTGATTGTTAAGAGTTTTCTCAAGTTGAGATAAGGATTTAGCCTTAAAAACTGCATGGACTAATTATCTAGTTAAAATTAAAGAGAATATTATAATAGTTAACAATTACTATTCTACATGAGGGATGTCTAAGAGAAAAAGAAGAGAAAAGCATCTGTGCCACTTGTTAAAAGCTTAAAGAAAAAAAACAGTAAATATTAAAGCACAAATCTTGTTTCCAGCAAAAATAAGGATTCACCTTCCGGAAGGAAAGAAGATTTTTAACACCTTGGAAGATGCAATGGACTTTATACAGAAAAATAAAATCCTACGGGGGAAAAAAAACAGAAGAAACAGACTGAAATCTATCAATTTATTGAAGAGAGATGCAACAAGGGATGTTTGGTTAATAAAAGACAAAACAGTAAAAAACTGAAAGACAAATGAAAATCAATGTATTTCATAGTTATGAATTCTTACTAATTTAAATAAGTACTTGAATACTTATGAACAGGTGTTGTACATTACTTTTCAAAAGGTAAGTCATTTCTTTCTTCCCCTATTTTATATGGTTACTAGTTCCTTTTTTAAAATGTTAGAGTTTGATTCTTTTAGCTATATATGAAATTAAAGCCATTTATTTTCACTTCAAGTTTAAAAGGTTAAACTATTCATCTTATAAAAAGTTAATCATTATTATGATGAAACCTTAGCATAGTTGACTAATGTACTTTTAAATAAAATACAAAATGCAACAAATGGCACTAAAAAGGCATATTAAATTACATTTTGGGTTCTTAAACTGGTCCAGTATACTTGACATGTAATAGCATTCAGGAAATACATCCTATGTTATAAACAAAGTATAAAAATATAGCTATGTGGATTACCTTCATTTGATCAAAATTTCATTTGATCTAAACTCACTTGATCAAAATTTCATTTGATTGAAAACCAGTATTCAAGGCAAGTAACAGGGATTTGTCCCCCTCCCCAAGGTCGTGCGACCCTGGAGTAGGTATATATAGTTAGGGGGGTGTGGGGGTGAAGCCCCCCACTTATTTTCATTCTTTTAAAGGAAACTAGGTGGGGGGCATTGCCCCCCCACCCCCAATGTGGGCCGGCTGTGCCTCCACACCCCCTAACTATATATACCAACTCCAGGGTCACACAACATTGGGGAGGGGGACCAATCCCTGTTATTTGCCTTGAAGTGTACTGAATTACTGGTTGTCAGTCAAATGAAATTTCGATCAAATATGTTTTGGTCAAATGGGCTGGCAATCAAATGAGGGTAATCCAGCTATGTACATATATAAAAGTTATTACAGGAATTATATCAAATAATTAGAGTAACACTGACACTTTTACAAGTTAAACCTGCATCACACATAACTGTCGTTTTTTAATGCAAGTTTATATGCTATATCTTCTTTAAAAATTACAGTCTGTTTTATGGTAAACATCCTATACAAATAGTGCTTGCTGAATCATTAAATGTTATTTCTTTGAGTGCAATGGCTTTTTAGTTGTTGGGATACTCTGAGATGTTTTTTGTTGTTTTTGGTGGTTTGGAGAGGTTTAAGGGATTGATGTGTGGTATGGAGGTGGCTTGGATTCACTTCTGAGCATTTTTGTGTTAATTGCAGCTGATGGACTGTTCATTTTCAAGCCCTTATCATGAAAACCAGTTTGAAACAACTATAGTCATGGGCAATTTTGTGATGCTGCAGGAGTTCTAAAAATTCCAAGAACTGTCTGCGTTACTTATTCCTGTCTAAAAGTGAATAATCTTAATATTTTGAATCATATAAGATGTCAATCAATACAAGTTAGATAATAAGCAAAAGACAGTGAATTGCATTCTAAACCACTCTCAGTTATAAAAAAATAATTCTGAATGCTTGCAGTATACCAAAATGATAGTTTATATACCAGCCTATAGAATAACACTTCTGATAAAAAGTTTAGGATTGTGTTTATCTGTTATTGTCTTTGTTAATAGTAACTAAATTAATGTCTCAGAACAATTTATTGAAAATGTGAATCTTAAAAGGTAAGATTTTTCATATGTTTTTTCTGATACATCTGATGATCACATGGATGGGGACCTGTTTCTTAGGTGGGGTAGTCTCTGGGATACATACCTATCTTTACACCAGGTCCTATTTATATCAAAAGCAAAGTTTAAGTCTTTAGAATGGGGAATTCTGGTGCTGTTTGTTTTGTGGATATGCAGGAAGTCCATCAGAGAGGGGTCTAACAATGTCCTGTATGCCGGCCATAAATCTCCCCTCAAAGCCTGTAGGAGACAGAATACAGGGATAGGGTCTTGAGACAGTCAGCATAGGACATTTTAATTATGCCCTGTATTCTTTTAGTGAGGAACCTCTGTGGACATTGCATTTATTGTATATGCCTAGTTAGGTACACAAAGGGAGCATAGGTTCATAGGTTCATAGGTAGGTACTAGGCTATTGGCTCAAGGGCCTAAGTAAGCCTAGCCAACAAGGTTCTCTGGGTTATGCCACCCAAGAAAGTTAATTTCCTATGCCCCTGTTGAGCAGAGCCACAGAAGTGATCCCCGGGGTGTATTTCCTATTTCCCATCCACTCATCAAAATTTTTCTTGAAGAGTGCTAATGAGGAACTTTGCTTGACATAGATGGGTAGCTTGTTCCAGAGTATAGAAAGTCTCTGGGACAGGAATCTATCCCTTCAGCATGTCCTGTTTATTGTGGTGACAATGTTTAGGTCCCTAGAGCGTGTAGCTCAGAGGGATTGGGATTTCTTTAGGTGTAGCATGTTCAACAGCTCTGGGTTTAACATAGCTTTATATGTTAGGCAGAGATCTCCTCAAAGTAGGTGATATGCTACAGAGTAAAGCTGGAGTTTTTTGAGATGGTCAGTGTAAGGCATCTGTTTGAGGCCAGTGATCCTCTTTGTGAGGTACTTCTGTGGCCTTTCCAGCTGCTGTAGATGTCTTGTGAGGTACATTCCAAAAAGGGCATTGTAGTCTATAATGGGTTTAATGAGTGCCGAGTAGAGGGGAACAATGACCTCTTCTTTCCTAGGGGAACAATGACCTCTTTTTTCCTGAATGAGAACCCTTTTGTGATGAGGTGTGCTACACAGAAGGATTTCCTGACTACTGTGGTGATGTGATTATCAAAGGAGAATGCCGAATACAGTGGAATAATGATTTCCTTGGAATTAGATGCCATACCTTTCTTTATTAGTTGCACAAGATAGAATCATTTCCTCACTACTGTAGACACATGGACAGAGGCTAGATTACTATCTATGTGTGTCTGTAAGTCCCTGACAACTGGGTCAACTCTAATGGGTGTCTTGTCAATATGATAGTTACCAGGGGTGGATGACTTCCTAAAGGATACTGTTATGCATTTCTTGGCATTTAGTTTTAGTCCATGGCTCTGACACCAGTTGTTCATCTGTGTCAGCCCCTATTAGAGAAAATTTGTGTCAATGTAGAATTCAATGACATCTCCTAATTTGTAATCATTTGCAAATTTAGTCAGCCAGAGACCACTGACATTGGCCTTGACTTCAGATAATTAAATGCCAAAAAGGAGCAGTCCAAGGACTGATCCCTGAAGGACTCCACTTGTGACTGACCTCTTTGTAGAGGTGCACTCCCCAATTCTAACTTCCTGGGTCTTGTCTGTGAGCCAGTTGCCTACCCAATGGGTGACATATGAGCTTGTGCCTAACCTCTTAAGTTTGTCAATAATGCCTGAGTGGGGTATTGTGTCAAATGGCTTGGCCAGGTCAAAGTAGACAGTGTGAGCCATTTTCCCTTATCCATTGCTTCTGTTACCTTCTCAAAGAAGTCCACCAGGTTGAGTAGGCATGATCTGCCCTTGACAAAACCGAACTGAGTTGGGTCCAGTGTCTGGTGATTTACTATACTTTTACTGATAATTTGTATGATAATTCCTTCCATGGCTTTGCATATAAGACTAGTGAGACTTATGGGTCTGTAGTTTCCAGGGTCTGTAGATGGCTCCTGTTGTGCAGAGGGATGACTGTTGCTTTTCTCCATTCATAGGCATGAAGCCTTTTTGGAGGCTACAGTTAAATAGTAATTCCAGAGGCCCTTATAGGCCATGTTTCATGCTGTTTAGAAGGCATCCTGGGATTTTGTCTGGGCCCATTGATGCAGTGTTTTTGGTCTTACAGAGAATATTAAGGACCTGTTTCCCAGTGATAATAGAAGGAGTTATATTTGATGGCACTTCCTGAGGGAAGGTTGAGGGAGAAAGAGGGGTAAAGTTGGAGTTGAATTTATCAGCCAGGAGGTTTGCTATATCTTCTGGCTCATTATAGGTGTCTCCATTTACAATGAGCTCTGCACACAACTGTGTATTACCTTTAAGGTTGTGGACATAGCTAAAGAATGCTTTTTGATTGCCCTTGTCCTGGGAGGCCAAACTTACCTCAAATGTGGCTTTGGTAGATGATATTTGTCCTCTGAGTTGATTGTTTTGTTTGATGAGAGTGCTTTTATACTGCTGGGTGCAGCACCTCTGATTTTTGCTATTATTTCCTTCCTATTGATTTTGTGATTCCACCAGGGTGACTTGTTTTTGAGTTAGTTCTGTATTTCTTCCTGGTGGGTACAGCTGCCTCTATCAGCTATTATCATGATTGTACAGGGTTTATGTGAACAGTTCTGTATAGGCAGCAGTGTTCTCAGAGTTTATGGGAGCATGAAACTTTGCCAGGGTATCATTTAATAGTAGAAGGCTATCCTTAGAGTAGCTCCTGAATATTCCAGGTTTAGCTGGGAGGTCCAGGTTTTATTTTTACATCAAAGATGACCATTTTGTGGTCTGACCTTATCAGGAAAAACATTACAGAAGGGGGTGTGTAGCACTCTCCCATATTAGTGAGGACCAGATCCAGTATGGTTGCACACATGATTGGTGTATTGACTATCTGATTCAGGGAGTTTGTGTTTACAAAACCCAGGAATCTCTGTGCCTGTATGTTTGGTGTTATATAGGACTCTCAGTTAATCGTGGAGTAATTAGCATATGATAGCTAGCTGGAGTGTGTAAAGAATTTTGTAAAGAATTATAGGTCATTTGATGATCAAACTGATTTGTACATATGCTTTTGTTCAAAATGTATTTGTAAAGCTGCTTGTGTTAAAATTGTATCAACAGTGGGTCCTGCTAGACAGAAAAGAAATATACATGTTTGTCAGGGTGTATTGTTGTAACTGCTGAAATGTATATATGTTAATAGAGGATACTGGAAGGGAAGGGGTTAAGCTCAGCCAGCTAACCTTAAAAAATAACCTAAAATTAAATGACTTTGTTTAGACCATAAAGATTCTGTCTCACCGGTCTGAATGCAGCCAGAGATGCAATACCTATGAAAGGCCTTTTGCAGGAAAGGTAGAAGTGTTGGAATTGTTTTATAGCTCCCTGATGCTGTATGAAGCCTTTAAAGTTCTATGTGTATTATGACATATCTGTGCCAAATCATGGCTCAGTATCTAGTGAGGGGTAGTGTGAAAACCATAGAGTTGGGTGACCAGATGTGATGCCACCCTGTAGCCAGCACTGTAATTGTATTTAGATACTAGTGAGATATGTGATTTTGGCATGCAGTACTTTATTAGATCTCACAAAAGACACTCATTTAACGTATTCTTGCCTTCCCCTAGCAAGTAAGTAGGGAACATTAATTCTTCAGTCAGTTTGGAAAATATAGTGAGATTAGCTGAAAGTTGTTTTTCTTTATCTGTCTCAGTCTTTCCCTTTGTGTTGTTTTTTTTTTTCTTTTGTTATATTTCCTGTGAAAAGAAACTCTGGTGTTTATTGTGAATAAATAATATTGCCATACTTATTTTTTATTAAATAATTCTAAACATTTCATTGTGGCTGGTCTTTTAGAAAATAATGTAACCTATGAGAGCACTTGCATTTATTTAGTGGCACTGTGGCTTCACGTTCCTGAAAGTCTTGCTGCCTGGAAATGCTACCATTTATATAAGTATTAATTCTACTAAGTATAATTGGGTACCCTGATAGAAGCCTTAGAGTGTCTGACTTTGGGGTGTTCTGGTGGCAGTATCTACCTTATAGTCTGGGTGATGGTGGCATAGCAGGTGAATCTGTGCCAGCCTTTTCCAATTGTGTGTATGTGTGTCAGCTACTTGAAACAGGGACACAGAGCACTGATTTCATACAGAGGGTGGTGAAGGACTTGGCTTGGAATACTTGACTGAGGACTCAACTCTGAGGTGGTCAGTGTGGAGTCTTATTTGGGGCCTGGATAGGAAATCTAGCCCCAAGAATGGAGTGTGCATTCTCTGTGTGCTCATAAAGGAAATTGTGCTCAGTGCAGAGAACTGCATCTGAAAATAGTGTGTCTGTCTATTTTTTTCTCAGTGAACATTCCCCATGGGTGTCCCTGTTGAGGATTGAGGCTCCTTGATCACTGGTTCAGAGGAGGGCCATCACACAGGGAAAGATGATTAAAGAGATATTCAGTTTGGTCAACGTATAATAAAGATTCTGCACACATGTTTAACTTTTCTTATTCATAATAGCTCACTGGTCTTTTTTAAGATGATGCATTTTGAAAATATGAGACACAGAAGGGGCACGGCCTAGATGGCAAGCAGTTAGCAGCACACAAAGTTTGCTCTGCTTCTCCTCTACATTTTTGACAGGATTAAATTGTCATTTTCATCTAAAATCATTCAAATAAGGTGGGACATCCTGTTTGGAAGCTGCTTAGTACATTTTGGTGGAAAAATAATTTACATTTCAAATATTTCCCTATCAAAACTTCAAGTTAAAGATTACCAAAGGAAGATGAACCACTCTAAATTAATTTCAAAAGAAAATTCAGTGATGAAAGAGTTACAGTCTATTCTTTGTATTATACAAGACCTATCCTTAAAAGTAAATAAACTGCACTAAAAAGTCAACAAAATAAAAGAAGATTGTACCAAGCAGATTGAAATAATCAAGGAAGTAGTGAAACAAAGGAAATTCCAGATATCTGCTATGGAGGATTCTATCACTGACATAGACAACAGACCTACAGAAGGAGAGCATAACACTGAAATTATTCTTCATCAAAATAACACATTCTTGGAAAAAAAATAATGACCTGGCGAATAGGATAAGGAGGAACAACATCCAGATTTATGGAGTCCCAGAACAACTAGTAGGAGATAACATGGTAAACTTCTTATTCACTTGGATCCCTAAAACATTAAACCTTCCTGAAGCCCTGTCATTTGGCATAGAGACGGCTCATTGATCTTTGACAGTAGTAACACTAAGCAAATAACTTTCAAATCCAAGATCTATAATAGTCAAATGTATTTGTAGTCAAGATAAAGATCTAGTTTTGAAAACAGACTGGTCTGCTTCACCCATAAAACTCGATGATTTTTTCATTAGATTTGACAATGACTATTTCTCTCTGGTGGTTTTGAAAAGAAAAGCTTGTATTCCTCTGTTAAAACCTCTGAAGAAAGCCAGAATAAAAACTCATCTAATTTGCACTGAAAAACTAACATTATTCCTGCCTGAGGGGAAATAAAAACATTTGATTCATTAGAAGATGCAGCTTCCTTCATCTAGAAAAATACTTTACTTAATTCTACTGATGATATGGACCTGAATATGTCTTTAAAATGACAGGCTGCAAGGAATGATTGGACAGTTAAAGTGAAGAAAAAATCTCACAGACAAATACAACTATCTGTTATTTATATTTTTATTTCTGTTAAAATATTCTGTTTCTGAAACATCTTTTAAATGAAATCACCTAAAGGTAATACTTTTCTATTTTCCTTGCATTGATTTCAGTTTATAACTATTAATCTCCCTGTTACTGTAATATTGTAGCATTTCCACTAGAGGGAACAAAGAATGTAGCAATACACTATTTAACTAAACTATTATGAATCTAAAGGGAAATACCATACTCAAACAGTTTTAATTTATTGGAAAATGTCAAAGTCCAGTGTGTAGCAGAATAAAAAATAATAAAACACGATAAAATTCACAGTAAAGCCACAGTAAATGCAAAGGAAACAAGTGAGATGAGTGCTTTCACAACACATGTTGCTTCATCAGATCTACCATGCACACAATCCACTATGATTTTATAAGATAGTAATTAAACACTTAATAGGCTCAATTACCTTAAAGCCCTAGATCTCAGTGTAAGCTTTAAGGGAACACTACAGTTTAAACCCTTGCCTTTATTTGCAGTCAAGTTATATATCCATTTACTTTCTAAGCACTCAATGTGGGTCTTAACATCACCACCTCTTCCTGTTATTTTGCCAAGCTCCAAAACCAAAAATTTAAACACATGCTCATTCCCTTTTTCAATACATGCTTGGCAAGTGCATTTCTGTCATCCTTTCTATTGATGGCATATACATGTTCCCTGATACGATTTCTTAATTGTCTAGTGGTCATGCCCACATAGTAGGAGCCACATATTTCACATACTGCCAGGTATACTAAATTGTTGTTATTACAATTAGCAGATACATCAAAAGTATATAAATGTCCATTGATAGGATGCAAAATCTATTATTTTTTATTGATTTTCCTTTCTTTTTGTCCTCTCACTCCTTCCTTTTCAACAATAATTTAGTAACATTAATAGAATGTGTCTGGTTTGGGGAATGGTTAGACTGTTGAGAAATGTGTGTGTGTAGGAGGGAATGTTAAAACTCTTTACTGTTTTAATATTTAATATTTAACAAAATATTTACAAATAGTGTTACTGACAGTGGGTGATACAGTTAAAATGTGTGCAGTGATTTTTTTTAATTCCCTTTTCATTCTAGTAATGTTTTTAAGATTGTATAACTTTCTTATTTGATGTAAAAATGTTTTTCAGTTTAAATGTGATTTGCAGAATGTGTTCATGAGCCTTCTGTGTTTAAAAACTTTCTATTCAGTCAATTTTCTTGCCAAATTACTTCAGAAGAGTTTAGAAAATGTTTGCAGCTTGCCTTGAGCTTCTGTCTCTCTCTGCTTCACTCTGAATCCTTCCTGAACATTTTCTGAGTCAGAAAGGAAGTGCAACATGAGCTCTAACCCTCAAAAGCAGGAAGCTTACAGCACACAGAAAAGGATTGTTAAAATGGACTTTTAAATGGTATAGCTTTTAAAATAGTATTTCCCACTATTAAAGACAAACTGTGAATAGTGCCGTTTAATATAATAGTAATTCATGAGACTTCTGAATTACTTATTTTAGCTATATACACTTAGAACATCTGTTTAATTATTGAAAAGAGAACGAGTGAAATGATGCACAAAGGGTGCATATTTGATGTGGGACTCATAGAGATGTTCTCATTAAACCTCAAACACGATACACAAATGTACACTTAATAGTTGAATGGAATTTATGTTAAATATTTTCAACATTACTAGTGAGTGTCCTATTCCCGCTGTAGCTGGTACACTGCTTTTTAAATGTAATTCTGAAGTTTTTAATGAGTATTATTCCTAGTTGAAACATTTATTCATACTAGATAATGCTGTCACTACTTTATTAGTTAGAATACTCACACACACACACACACACACACACACACACACACACACACACACACACACACACACACACATATATATATATATATATATATATAGGGAATAGAGGAATAGCATAAGTTGAAAAACACATGCAATTTCATTAAGATAACCTATATTTCTGCTTCAAATACAGACATTACCAGTCTGCTTTATAATTCAGCCTTGTTAGATAATGAATATGAATATAAATAGCCAAAATCTATACATGCTGTTTTTACAAGCTTCTAGTCTGTGTGAGAGATTGGATGAGAACTTGTAATCAGTTATGAGACTTTTGTAGTGAATGTTGTGGAAATGTAAATACTTTACATAGGCAAAATCTTAATATAAGTACTCGTTCATAACCTTTTTACAAAGTGTAATAAGTACAGGTAATCTGTTATACAATGTTTACATAAAGGACACAAATATTATTCTAGTTAAATTACAGGCATGTGTATCTTAAAAATACATTATTTACTCATAACACAGAGTTTATTAATTCATATAAATGTTTCTAGTATTAAGAATGGTCTCAAAATATCTTCTATATGATAGTGAATATATAAATAAATGTTATGTATAAATAATGCTAATTTTATAAATGAATAGTTATTTAAAGTTCTTCTATTTTATAGGCCTTACTATATAATAACCTTTTTGTACAGCATTTTGTTTTGATTTTTAGTAATTTAACATCTTCTTAACAAGTGTCAAATATTTATTTAGAAAATTTCAATTTATGTACATGGACATAGACACAACAATGTACTTGGTTGTGTTATGGTATTGTTAGCAAGCAGCTTGTATGAACTTTTCATCAAGCCTGGGATACTTTATTTCATGTTGGAGGTTAAAATGTCTTTAATTCTGATTTTTATCACAACATCCTTATTGTGTTTGTCCATAAGAAATTGCTCTTTTGTTAGTGTAATACTTAATGCACTAAACCGTTCAATAGCACACTCTATACCTATTGTTCCAATAGATGCCAGCACATAAATGCCTTCCATTCAATATAAATGGGTTAAATAACCCTTTAAAGATGGGTAGTTTAAATAAATATGTAACTCTACATAAAGCAGACATTATTTTTCTACAGGAAACTTAATTATTGACTAAAGATTGTTGTTAAAAGATTATTCATTGTTAATTGGCTCTCAGTTTGGTTCAAAAATAAGATTTTCTTATTCTCAAGAAAAAAAATATCAGGTCTACATAGAATAGTATGCTGGGATTGATGTTAACATAAATTGGTAAAAACACTATAGCCTTACAAATACCTATTGGATCCCTGGGATTGGTTCTAAAACAGTTAAGAAATAGATATTATAACACTATACTCTAAAGGAGTAATGTTGATAGCTGATGATTTTAACTGCATCTTATCAAAGACACTACAATTGTTAAACAAATAAGGCTACCTTCAGTAACAAAACATTTAAATTATTATATTAATACAATGTATATGACACATATATCAGATTTAAAACTAGATGGTTCTTTAAAATATACTCACTATTCTTTTAGATGTGGGACTCAAATTGATATTGATAAAATATTGGTATCCAATGCATTACACTTCAAAATAGAGGAGGTGCTAACAGTTTCATGTTCCTTATCTGACCACAGTGCTATTACATTTAAATTAACTTTAAGTCCAAACAATTTAATTTCTTGGTAAAGACTCCTGGCATATATAACTAAAATAAAAAGGTTTTAGTGAATGATTATAAAAAGAAATAAATCAATTTACAATCAATTTATGGAATTTAACAATAATGGTGAGGTCACTGATTTCACACTATGAGACACATTAAAAACTTACTTATATATAAAGAACTGGTGTATTTGTAAAATAAAGGAATGGGATAAAGAGTTAAATGTTCTCCAAGCTGAAACTGATAAATTAAAATTAAACCTCAAACTCAATAATAAAGCTGCAAGCACACGATTGAAAAATCAAAATTAGAAATTCCTAGAAATCTTACAATCATATTCAATAAACCCCAACAGCCTTCATAGAATAGCTATTAGATCAAAAAACATAAATAAAATAAACCATATCAAAGAGATTGTTTATAAAGAAGGGAATAAGACTA
Source organism: Protopterus annectens (assembly GCF_019279795.1). NCBI lineage: Eukaryota > Metazoa > Chordata > Ceratodontiformes > Protopteridae > Protopterus > Protopterus annectens. The sequence continues at coordinate 215,761,398 of NC_056735.1, forward strand.
TTAAAGCTAAGGATCTGAAAGATACATTAAAATGTTTTAGCAAATATTATGAAGAAATTAATAAAACAAAGTCAAACCTAAGTAACAACAACTTACTGGATAGTTTTTAAAATAAAACATACATAATAAACTATCAAAAGAACAGACAAGTAAGATTGATAAGTCTTTTTCCTTTAAGGAATTAAAAAAAAAACAAATTAAAAATCTTAAAACTAATAAACCACCAGGCATGGATGGTTTAATTCCTGAGCTATATAAACTTTTGCCTGATAATATTTTAAACATTTTATTAAATGCTTTTGAAGACAATAACAGTACAACTAATATTTCCCCATCATGGAGATATTCTCTTATTGCACCCATTTTAAAATCAGATAAGGGCCTTGCTCTATGTTCATCTTATCAATTGATATCACTTTTAAAAGTAGAGTACAAGATTTTTATGTATATATTAGCAAAAAGATCAAATTAAATGCTCATTGGTCCAGTGAATTAAGATCAGACTGGGTCTGTAGTTAATAGAAAAGTTCAAGATAATATAATAAGACTATTTTCTTTGACTGATATGGCAAACAAAAATAAGTTATCCATAATAAGCTTAGATAAGGATAAAGCTTTTGACTGTGAACTGGTCATACTTGTTCAGAGTACTAAATGACTATAACTTTTCCACTGATTTCATAACATTACTTAAAAAGTTTTATGATAACACAATTTCTTTTGTCAAAATAGGTTCCTTTATATCTAACCCCTTTGATCTCTTTAAAGGTATCAAACAGGAATGCCCTTTATCCCCTTTGCTATTTTGACTTATAGAACCATTTGCTAAGCATAAAAGATTTAACATAAACATTAACAGTTTTAAAATAAATGAAACATTTTCTTTTAAAATTCAGTGTTTTGCTGATGACATTCTGCTCAATAGTGGTAATATTGAGCTTTCACTGGATCATATAATTAGCTTTATGGACTATTTTGAAAATATTTCAGGTCTGAAATTTAATTACGATAAAACAAAAACCTTGCTTATAAACAAAGGGATAACCACTAAGTTAAACTCTTACAAAAGGTTTGGCTGGGAGAATTTACCTTAAATACATAGGAATTATTATTGAGACTAATAATTAAAAAAAATCTATTTTAATTAACTACCAAATCCTAATTCATACAATGTCCAAATTAACAGACAATTGGAATAAGCTATTTTTCACATTTAAGCATAGACTTACATGGGTCAAAATGGTAATCTTACCAAAAATCTTATTCTTTGGACAGTCATTAATTATTCTCCCTTCTAAAAAAGTATTTTTTAAATGAAATTCTATTTTACTAAAGTTCTTATGGTATCCCAAAAAGCAGGAATCTCCTTAGACTGGCACATCAAATGTTGGGAGAAAGGAGGCATTGGTTTCCCCAATATTGGCTTGTATTCTAAATATGTAATTATTAAAGTAATACTCCAGTGGCTTGACTCCACATATGCTTCCTGTTGGAAAACAATGCATGAAAATATACTGACAGACAATAACAAATCTATAATAGAAGCTTATACAAATTTTGACATCAATACATTTTTGGGGGTTTTAAAAGACTATATATTAAATGAAAAACACAAGTTTACTCTCTACCCTTTCATAAATCAAGTTCTATTGATATTTAAGAGACTTATGAATTTGAATTATCCAGTCAAAGATCTACTAATAATATTATTTCCTATAGCTTTCACAAGTGGATGTTTAATAGCTTTTAATAAAAGTAAAAAGGTTTGACTCAATTTCTGAATGGTAATAAAACACACTCAGCTGATTATCTGATTGCTAGATACAGTCTGGAAACAGTAGTTGGTTAGATATACAAAAGTAAGGAATACATTCAAGACAAAAGTAAAATAGCATTAGACATACAAAGTAAAATTATTCCAAAAATGATAGACTTCTTTTCTAATATAAACAATAATCCATCTAACGGTAAGTCATACTTGTCAATCATATATAAGATTATTAGAAATAAACTATTTCCCCCTGAATTATCATACTGGAATTACTCAACAAAAATAAATAAAGAATATTTTCTGAGAAAAGTAAGAAACTATGCTTAAAATGTGCAAGAAAATCAACATTCTCTCTATATTGGAAGATATAGACATTTTTCTAATACCCCACAAAATTGCTGTTATATATAAATCAGAAAAAATAAAGTGCTGGAGATGTAACAAAACCCTTGATATAGATTGGGTTCATATGATCATAGAATGCAACATAATGTCATCTCTCTGGACTGATTTTAGAAGCTTTTGCCAATCATTGTGGTCAAATAATTGTACTATTACAGATTCCTTGATTTTGTTCAATGTCCCAATCCTAGATGTTATTCCAGTATTGCAAATACCTCTTCTTTGGTCTGTCCAAGGTATTCAAAGTCAAAATCAAAGTAAACTGTATTTAGAACTACACATGTGTAGCCTAAATGAAATTCCATGCATCATCAATTCTTGATATTACAAAGGAAATTGAAACAACGCATACAAGTAGAGGAGTAAATATAACTACAAATATGTTGTGTCTTTCGGCTTTTCCTGGTTAGGGGTCACCACAGCGGAACTCCGGTCCGCTAATGATTGGTAGTTGATTTTTACGTGCCGAGTTACTAGCCCTGACACACATCCTTCAATGAAGGTACGTCCATTCACGCATGTCTACACGCAGAAGACGCTCTAGCTGAGAATTGAACCGGACAGCTTCTTACTGTGAGGCGACAACGCTACCACAGCACCACCACCGCGGGTCCAAATATAACTACAAATATAATATGTCCCAATGCACACAAGAAAGATCAGATACATTTGCCAACAGACATACATGAAAAGAATGCTGTCCACTGAGATAAATCAACCACCCTATTTAAAGTAATACAAAACACACTACAGATTGAACAATGCCTACATTATTTGTCTAATATTGAACTTCATTGAGTTAAATAATACTGACTATGGATATAATTAAATATTTCACTTACTTGCAGTCTAATCACTTTAGGGTAGAAACTGCTACTGAATATTGTAGTCCTGCAGTGGATGTTGCGATATCTCATGCCCATGCCAGATCCTCAAACAGTCCCTGGGCAGGATTCATGTTATCCTGTATTATTTTGGTGGCCTTTTGGATGCTTCTTGCAGAATGAAGCTGTTACATCAATGGAAGACTGATACATGTTACCTTCTCTGCAACCATCACCACTCTTTGTAGCATCTTCCTTTCTATAACTGTACAGCTTCCAAATCACACTGTGAAGTTGCAAGATAGGATGCTCTCTATTGCACCTCTATAGAAGATGGAGAGAACATTTTTGAGGAAGCTTTGCTTTTTTCAGCCTTCATAAAAAGTGTTGGCATTGATGTGCTTTCTTGACCACTTGGCTGGCGTTTTCTGACCAGGAGAGATCCTCTAATATATGTACACCCAGCAACGTTGTACTCTTAACCCTACCCACAATCTCACCATTGATCCTGAGCACTGGGTGGTTTGATCCCCTTTTCCTAAAGTCAATGATAATCTCTTTGGTTTGCTTACATTCAGGTCAAGGTTGTTCACCTTGCACCAATTGATCAGAGGTGTCACCTCCTCTCTGTGCTCCCTTTCAGCCTCCTTTGTGATGAGCTCCATGACTGTGGTGTCATCAGCAAACTTGATGATATGTTTGGACTCGTGCTTAGCATAGCAGTCGTGGGTCAGGATGGTGTATAACAGTGGGCTGAGAACACATCTCTGTGAAACCCCAGTGTTAATAATGATGCACTTTGATGTGTTCTTACCTGACACACCCTCTGTGGTCTCTTAATCAGAAAGTCCAGGATCCAGTCACAAAGATGTTTACTGATTCCTAAATGTGCCAGTTTTTCTATCAGCTGCACTGGTACCACCATATTAAATGCAGAGCTGAAGTCTATGAACAGCATCATCACATTGCTGTCTTTGCCCTTTAAATGCTTAAGGGAGATGTATAGTGCTACTGATATGGCATCAGCCATGGAACAGTTAGCTCTGTACGCAAACTGCAGGGGGTCAAAATCATGAAGTAGGCATGAAGAAAGATGCTTTTTAATCAGCCACTCAAAACATTTCATAACGATGGATGTCAAAGTGACTGGTCTGTAGTCGTTATCTGGAAGGAGTGATTTTTTAGGTAGTGAGATGAAGATAGTTTCCATGTAGCATGAGGGTACTTTTGCCATGGCAAGAGAGGTGTTAAATATTTCCTTGAGCACTGTGCATAGTTGATCAGCACAGTGTTTTATCACCTTGCCCAGTATGTTGTCTGGCTGCCCCAGACAACATACTGGGCAAGGTGTTAAAAAGCTTATTGTCATTGTATTAAAGGCTTTTATTATTATTTTATTATTATATTTTGTATTATTGCTGTTGTATTAAAGGCTTATTGTTATTGTATTGCTAGGAAAGTTATAACTAAGAACTGGAAATGCAAAACTAATCACTATTTTACTATTGATTTATCTATCTAGCCAAATCTGTTAGTAAAAATGAATAATCAACCATAAAAATAAGAACTAGAAGTGTAACTCATCAATACATAGCCTAACAGAAATGTAATGATCTATTAGAAAAGTACTAGTGGCTTTGTGTATATAGTTCTTTCTATGGACTTTTGTATATAGTTTATTTTTCAAATTGTTGAATTATTGTTGGAATATGTAAAATCAAATAAAAACTTTAAACAAATATGAGAAACATTAATATGAATCAAAAACATGAGCTAAGCTTTTTTAGTCTAATGGAGAGTTTGAGAAGAAGTTTGTCTTTTTCAACAAACTAGGAATATGATATTCCATGGTGGAATGTTTTAGGGTTATATAATTAGGTCATTTTTTATTTGTTTCAAAAGTTTTGCCCATATCTGAAGATTTCATATTGTTATATATAAAGTATATATAAAGTATGATAAGTTCTGCACATAAATGCAATCTTATTATACTTGTGTTTTTTTTTTCTCTCTTATATATGAATGTCTTATTTTAAATGCATATCTATTAATATTAATGGATTGAATAATCCAGTGAAGAGGGGGAGTCTGTTCAAATACTTGCAATTACATAAAGCTCAAATAGTATTTCTACAGGAAACACATTTACATAATGAGGATGTAAATAAACTTTCATTAAAGAATTCTTTGGCTTTAGCAGGTTCTGGCTTTCGAGCTAAAAGAAGAGGCACCCTCATTTTATGGAAGAGCTCACCAGTAATGTCTAAAGTAAAAGATACCTATGTTGATAAAAATGACATGTTAAGTATTGTTATAATTGAATGGAACAGAAAACTATATACATTGGTGAACTCTTACTGGATTCCAGGGATAAAGATGCAAAAAGAAAAAAAAATTAGACACTATAGCCTATTAGATGAAAGTTGAAGTCATAATGGCTGGTGATTTTAATTGTATTTTATCAGACAATGATTCAACTGCAGATAGAAAGCTAATGGTCACATTTTCAGCCAAACACTTAAATAATTTTGTAAATCTAATGAATTTAAAGGATATATATGAGCTAAGGAAAACCCACTTCAATTTACCAATTATTCATATAGATATGGAAAACGAACAAATATTGATATTTTCTTTTTGACTCAAACAATCCGTTCTTACATATCAGAGAAGTTTCAACAGTGTCATGTGCATTATTGGACCATAATGCTATAATTTTAAATATTATTGTAATAACTGATAGTCTAATACATAACATGAGATCAGTGTACATTATTAAAATAAAAGGATTCAAGGATTGGTATGTTAAAGAGCTGAAAATTTCCTAGAAATAAACATGAAATGTGATGTAACTGACAGCTGTCTGGTGGGATTAACTAAGGGCTTACTTAAATGAAAGAGTTACAAACTAGTATATTAGTAAAACAAGAGAATGGAACAAATAACCAAATACACTACAGGTCAAAATGGACAAACTAAAGCTAAATCTTAAACTAAATTACATTATCAGTCAGTCTGAACTTAAAAACTTAAGTACAAAATATGTTAAAATTCTAAATCATAAGTTTCAATAAACCTGGAAAAATTTAAACTTCAGGCATATTCAGTAAACTCTTTAAGCTTGCATAAACTTGCTCTTAGGTCAAAGAAAATAAATAAACTAAATCATATCTCAAAGAAAATATAACACATACAAATAATAAAAAAAAAGGAAATTAGAACAGATATTAAAGGTATTTTTGAGGGCTTTACAATATTTTATTAAAATATAAATAACACTACAAAAAAAAAAACTAGCAAAATTAGCAAAAAAAAAAACTACAAATAACCTAGATAATGATATAGTTTAAACTTTTCTAAGGGGAAAATATAAATAATAAATGAACAAATAAACAAATAAAAATTGAGAAATCATTCACTTTAATAAAAATAAAAGATCAAATAAAAATGTTAAAAATAATAAGGCACCAATCTTAGCTGGTCTTATTCCAGAACTATATAAAATACTACTGGATGATGCAGTTAAACTACTAGATACAGTTCATAGAGAAATAAAAAGCAATGCTGAAGTTCCCCCATCAGGGACATATTCTCTTACATCACCTATTTTAAAACAAGATAAGGATCCTGCAAAGTGTTTATCATATGGACCCATTTCACTTTTAAATGTAGACTATAAGATGTTTATGTCCATTTTAGCTAACAGAATTAATCTAGATATACCTAAACTAATTAACAAAGATCAGACTAGGTTTATTAGACATGTACATGGAAATATAGTAAAAATGCATACATTAATAAACTGTGCAAATAATAAAGAATGTTCTATCATTAGTCTTGATTTAGTTAACAGTTTGGACTCTAATTGGTCATTTATTATTTTTATTTTATTTTACATTTGCTGACCGGGCTAGTCTAACTGGATATATGTCCATTTTCAGTAGAGACCCGGGGAGATAAGCTCCAAGACATGAATAAAATACAAATACAAATAACAAATTACAAACTACAAAAAGCAAAAAAAAAATTATAAGAAAAAAAATAGCAAAAATAGTAAAAATATATAATAAAAATAACAAAGCAATGGTAATATGTGCAGTAAGGCATAGAGGTTAGCACTGGGTTTGTAAGGAGGACAAGAGTCATAAACAGTGCAAAAAGAAGGTACCAGGACTAATTACAGGTAAAGACAATAGTGGAGAAAGGAAGTTAGTTGTGAAGTGATTTTACAAGCGTATATTAGAAAAAAGGTATATAAGGAGAAGTGAAATGATGCCTAATAGGGAGTTATGAGAGAAGTATAGTAAGAAGGAAGATGTAATAGTGGATAGTAAGCACAAGATAGGCAAGGTCAAGTATAAAGAGATAGATGGCTAGTCTGGTTTGGTACAGGGGCATAGCCAGTATGATTTGAGGTAAAGTTTAAGTCTATTTTTGAAGAGTGATAAGGAAGTAAGTGAGGAGAGGACATTATGGAGAAGATTCCAGGATTTACCTACAGTATTAGAGAAGAGAGAATCCCCAGCCCTGTTATTAGATTTGGAGGTGTGTACAAGAAGTTTGTGTGAGGAGCGCAGAGACTTCAGATTTTTATAGGGGGTAATGAGGCTAGATAAACTAGGAGTATTAGAAGGTTTGTAAAGAATGTTGTGGGCAATGGTTAGTTGGTGAAATTTAATCAGGTGTTGTAGTTCTAACCATCCTAGCTGATTTTGATTTATACAATGGTGTGTTCTAAATGGGTTTCCTGTTGCAAATCTTGCAATGTTATTATAGGATGATTCCAATTTGCTGAAGACAGTCTTGGATAGATTAGTAAAAATAGGAGAAGCGTAAAGGAGTGTAGAGATCAAATGAGTATGAGCTATAGTAATTTTGGCAGTAGGAGAAAGGAAGGGTTTAATCCTATAGAGAATGCTGATTTTTTGTTGACAGTCTTTATTGTATTGTTGATATGGATGTTGAAGTTCAGATTATTGTCGATGGTTCCACCTAGACATTTAGTGGTAAAATCTAGAGATATTATGGTACCATTGGTGGATGTCACAGAGAAATGAAGAGGAGAGGACTTTTGAGTAGGAGTGAAGAGGAGGAGTTTGGTTTTCTTTAGGTTCAGAATTAGGCAACACTGAGTGAACCATTGTTCTACTATGTTGAATACCTTCTGGGTGAGAGAATGAAGGTCTTGGGACGATGTGGCTGAGCATAGTAGTGTGGAGTCGTCAGCATATTGTATGCAAGTGCTCATACCTGTTTAAAACACTTAAAGTGTATAATTGTTCACCTGAGCTAATTGTATTCATTTCTAAGTTATATAATAACTCTTGTGCTTGTTAAAATAGGTTATTTTCTTTCTAATTCTTTTAAGTTACAAAAAGGCACAAAACAAGGCTGTCAATTATTACCTTTACTTTTTGCAGTAGCTATAGAGCCCTTTGCTATGAGTATTATGTACAAGAAGAAAATAAAAAGTATCAAAATAAAAGAAGATTTCAAACTAAAGATTCAACTCATTGCTGATGATATTTTACTAACAACAGGAAAATAGAAAATTCATTAGAACATATAATTAGTTCTATGAGTCAGTTTGAAGACATCTCAAACTTAAGATTTAATCAAATAAAACAGACACATTATTAATTAATAAAAAATTAAAAACGAACATACAAAAATATTCTATCTTCAATTAAAATAGCAATCAATTGAAACACCTTGGTATAGCCATTATGTCTAATAGTGAAGAAATAATACAAACAGGCTTTCAACAGATTATTGATAAAATTTTAAGTTAATTACAAATTGGAACAAATTCGTCTTTACAATGGAATAATGATTAATGCTTATTAAGATGGTAATTCTCCCTAAAATATTGTTTGTCTTACAACCTTAGTACTATCTCCATGAAAAAACGATGATGAAGATAAATAATATTCTACTTTTTTTTGCCATCCTAATAAACCAAGAGTTTTCCTCGATTGGCGCAGAAAAGGTTGGTATAATGGTGGAATAGGATTCCCTGATATTGAATTGTATGCTACTTCAACAAGTGTAAAAGTTATAGTTTTGTGGATAAATTCATCTTGTGATTTAAAATGGAAACAAGTACATCAAGAAATATTATTAATCAATAATAAATATATCACAACCAGTCATAAACAAGTAGTAGCTAATAATTTTATCTGGTTATTAAAATATTTTTGTTTAAATGGTATTATACCATATTCTCAAATCCCCTATTTAAATAACATAATTTCGCCTTTGTCCAGGTCCCCTTCAAATAAACACATCACACCAAATGATATTTGATGACCTTTATTAAAATTCCATAAACATAACTTCATTTACCAACTAATAGTTTCATTTAGATCATGGCATAAACATCCATATTACATTAATTGGGTCTAGATCACATAGTCGAAGTATCAAAACTTCGACTATGGAAATATCAAACCCAAAATTCTGAAAACGAAATACTCCGAACACTCAGAACAGCAATTTTTTTCCCCAGGGAAAAAAGATCGCTGTTCCGGTATGAAACGCGAAACACACAAACACTAACTACTGTTTCTAATGTGGGGGGCTTTGCTCCCCGCACCCCCCAACATGGGGGCTGTGACCCCCACACTTCCCCCACTTAAATATACCAACTCCGAGATTGCACCACAGTGGAGGAAATAGCAAAGCCATGGACCTGGCCCTCTGAATTCTTTCCCTGGGAAAGAATTCGATGTTCTGCGGCTTCATTATTTTCAGACTTTGAACTTCCCAGTTTGATGCTACAGTGTTCAAATTTATGCACATTTGGACATCTGATATAGACCCCATTAACTTAGGCAACATCACTCCGCTCACCCCAACCAAGTAAACAGCATACTTACCTCCTCTTGCTTACTTATATTTGTCAAGCAGTGTCCAACCGCTCACTTGCATTCTGCAACTCATTGAAATGAACTTGAACACCAGAGGGGGAACAGAAGAGGGACAAGTCTGTCCATCTTCTCCACCCACCAACCTTACCAGGCTGTTCCTACTCCTTCATTACAAAATTTCCAACAAAAACTTCAAAAACAAACCTAACCATACCTAAGGTCAAACCAAAGTCATCTAGTGTATGGCCTACCCTCTGAACAGACTGTATTCCTGTCTACCCCCAAGAAGCCCAACATAAAATTCACCAAAGCAACCAGTTGTGTAAACAACTGACTTAACTGATGAGCCCTCCCCAAAGCCAAAATGACCACAGTAGATCACACACCCTTACTTTGAAAAAAACCTGTTTAAATCACTAAGCCTCTGTTATCCTTCCAACTGTAACTCCAGAATTATGCCCACATCGCATGTGTTCCATCCAGACTGTAAGGGGCTCAATGCCTCCTATAACCATGCAAGTCCAATGACATGCTGCTCAGCCTAACTGCAGCCCCCTTTATCCCAGTAGATACAAGAGTGGTCAAAAGATTTTTTTTTTTAATTCTCCCTCACTAAATCCAATGGCCCACTGATAAACACAGAATGAATGAAAATTTTCTCTCCCAAAACCAACACAGCAAAAGCTGAACACATCATGTATGTAAACTGGGGTTACCTTTAGTTTATCAAACACCCACTTCACAGATGCTAACTTTGCCGACACGTCACATTACCGACAAATGGAAAGCTGACATTTCCCACACGGTAAGTAACCGTTTGGCCATCCCATCTTCAGGAACTACCAATAAAACAAACCCACTGATGTTGGGGGCTTAACCCCCCACACCCCTTTAATAAATATACCAACTCCAAGAATGCACTACCTTGGGGGTAAGGGGCAAAGTTCAGGTAGATGGTCAAATGGTTACTTACTGTGCGGGAAAGGTTGGCTTTCCATTTGTTGGTAATGTGACGTGTTGGCAAAGTTAGTGTCGGTGAAGTGGGCATTCAATAAACTAAAGGTAACCCATGTAAACTGATCACACTTTCAATTAACCATTAAGGTCTTGGCCAATACAACATTACCCCCAAATGACATTTCAGCCTCAGCCTTGACAGCTTGGCCAATAATGCAACCAAATCATTATCCCTCTATTTTAATGGTAGCTAATCAGGTGTACCACCTGCATCTACTCCACATGTCACATGCTCTCTAGCTCCCAGATATATAATTTTATGAAAATTGGCTCAAAATATAAAGCCACAATTTGGACATTCTGGGAAACTGTACTGTAGAAGTATTCCCCTTTACCACAGTCCTCTTAACTAGTTCCTGAAAACTCACCTATGATGGCTAGCAATGAAGTAGTCTGGCAACATATCCCACCTAAAAGGTAACACTAGCACAATACTATGCTCCTGATTAATGGGTTGACTGCTTTGAAATCCCTCAAAACCTGCCTAACCTTCAACATCCCCAAATTTACTACTTCCAAATGCCAGTCCTGGCTATAATTCTAACCACAGCACTCAAACTAACATTACCCCTCCAGGATTGCTTCTTCCTAATGACCACCCTCACTAATACCCTAGTGAAAAACTGAACACCCTTAACCTGCTGCTTGTCCCTGACCTTTCCTTTGAACCGTTTCTTCCCTGATGTTCCTATGTAGCTAGTAATGAATTAAGACATGACCCAACTTCTGCAAAATTCCAAAAGGATGCCTTGCCTAAGCCTACTAGCTCCCACATAGGCAAACACCTCATTCCTAAACTATCCCAACACACCTGAATACCTACAATGCCTCCTGAAACCCTACCTACAAATTCACCCAAAGCACAAGTGACATGGTCCTCATGTTACTCTCTCTAAAACCTTAACCTGGTATGTGACATTACCAATATCTACTTGAGAGACAGACTTGTCAACCCTATGATACCACACTTTAGGGCCCAACTCCAATGTCCTGCCAAACAAGACACGTCATTGGCCATGTACAAACACAGTAACAACTGCATGGGTAGCAAATTGTACCCCAGTGATTCCACCCATACAAACACAGTAACAACTGGATATGTAACTAATTGTACCCCAATGGTTCCACCCATCCGCTCATGAGTGTTGAACTTGGCTAGTTGGTAAGATCCCTAGAGCTGTTAGCCTAATACTTTCTATGCTCCTATGATCATTGTGACTCAACTCCAACAGTGGGAACCCCACATTCCCCATAAACAATCCCCAACAGTGTTTTACTGTGCCTCTAACCTACCTCAACCTCCTTGCTCCCACACTCCCCAAAGCACAGTACTCTGACGTGCCATAATGAATCTGAATAAGTAGGATTACCTGTGACCTCACTGTGCTCCACTGCAGTGACCAGAGCATCCACCCTATTAGAATTCATTACCTTGCTAATCCACTTTCTGTGCACTGCCCTTTGTGGCCTCATTATACACCACTCTGGTGACACCCCCATCAGAATCCATCAACTTGCCACTTCGCTCTCTACACACTGCCCGTTGTGGTCTCATTATGCACCACTCTGGTGACACCCCCCATTAGAATCCATTACCTTGCCACTCTACTCTCTGTGCACTGCCCTTTGCAGCCTCATTACACACCACTCTGGTGACAGGGGCATCCACTGAAACAGCTTCCATCAGCTCTTGGGCCTCCTTCCTTCTGGCCATCAACCGAGGTCCACTCAGCATCTCCTGTCCTACAAAAGGAGGAAAGAAAAAACACTGTAAATTTGCAGTACACATGTAACCAATGCTTCTTAATGACCAAATTAATCCCTGTCAGACAACTACCCTATTGATCAACTGCCCAGCCGTGGCACTCACCTAAAACCCCAGTCCCCAATAGAATGGACTTGATGACTTTTCCTTTAAGCTGCTTTGTAATACAAGCATCCCTAATGCAACACACATTCAGCAGCATTAGTTAAAACACCTAAACAGGTGAGAAATACTTCCATAATATACCCACACCTCCCAGGTGTATATTGAAAGTGTGACTTAATACCAGTCAGTACCCATCCTACCTGCATGGACCCAATTACTGCTTTTGCAGAATTGTGGAACAACCAGCTTTGCTGTCATAATGACCCCTATGGTATGTGTCTAAGCAATACAGCATATCACAGTTTATAAAGTGAAAATGTTGCATTATGCTCACAGATTGCTTAATTTGCATATGATCAGCCTTAGCATGGATTTGCAAGAATGTTCATTGTGAATTGTCTATCCTTAGTGCTATAACCAGGTCTTGATAGTTATATACAGTTGGCCATGAATATTCATTGGCATCAGGAAGTATATCCTGCAGACTTCGTATCCTTCAGAAAATGTTTGCCAGTGCAAGACCTATTATTTCAGCAACTTTACAGTTAGCAACATTCAAAGTGTGTCCCTACATTTAGACCTTGTCCTTATTTCTTATAGAAAATGGTTAAGAGGCATGGCCATGTTCTGACAGCTGGATATGTTGCACCACTGTTGAACCCAAAAACACCCCCACCCCCCTGATATTTTCTTCTCTTAGTTTACTGGTACATGTCCTTATAGTCTTGGGATTTTAAAATGTAAGATATGCTTTCTGACCCTTTCACTCCCACTGCTAGAATTTATGGATCCCTTGTCAGGCTGCACCAAAACTCTCTCTGTTGCGCGTCTGCCAATGATCCAAGAATGTGCCAGGCAATGGCACTGTAAGGCAAAATATCAGTGCAAGACATTGAGCAGTAATTCACAAACCTCACAACTGCACCATCAAACTTTCTGGAGATTTCAGTCTTCAGCTCATCCTAGCGGTCTGTCACAAACCAGAACTCTCACTGTGAACAGACTAAAATGCATGGCCCACTGTGGACAGAAGAGCAGTCACATCAAACCTCTCCAGCCCGCCCCAGAGCAAGGAATCAGGTCAAAATTGAAAAAGCCACAAATAAAAGTTGAACAAAGGCCCAACACAGAACTCATTTTTAAACATTGCTCTTACAAGCTTTAACAGGTTTTACATTAGCATGAAACTAAATTGACCCTCACTATTTTCAAAATGTAACATTTAGTGATTTGCCACTAATATGCCACAATACCACAATTGTATGAAAATAGACTAGATATGAAGCAAAATCTGGACATACTGCAAAATCTGTAAAGCTGAGAGATATGGCCAGACCCCCACATTGCCCAGAATTCACCACTTCTGCAATCAATATAGTTATACAGCCACATTGAAAGGAAAGCATGTCAACTACCACCTCCCCCATGACTGCTAGGGCCTTTGGTGCATGAGCAGAAAACACCACAATTCATGGGCAGCCCTCCAAGTCAGGAATGACTCAGCAGAAAAGCATCCTTTCAGTGTCCTGAAAGTGACCGCGAACATCTGTCAACCTCCTGACCCAAGAAATCTGGATAAACCCCATGGGGACAAAGGCTCTAAAATAGAGGACATCCAAAACATTCTTATCCACTTACCAAAACTTTAGAGGAACAGGATTTGCATCCATGTGCATCCTCCAGAAGAACCAAAGTCTGAAACTCCACCAAATGCCACCCAGTAACTTCACTCCCTAAACACCTAAGGAACTCAACAAACAGTCATACTGCTTCCTAATAATTATTCCAAGATACAAGGCACAACTGGACATTTACAAAACTCAGTTGACAATGAATGCCGCACTGCACCTGCGCCAAGGAAGCCGCTACTCCTCTTCACTTGGAGCTTGCGAAATCCTGAATCGATAAGACTATAAAAGAAGACAAACATGTTGTCCATGGAGGGGTTCAGTCCCCATTGACCTGAATGCCTTACCAAAATCTGAAAATACAAAAACTCAGTGGAGCCTAGAAGCCAGCAGGGATCACCCTCATACCTCCCCTGAGTCTGTTCCATAGGAGGTTCACGGCATTTGCACAGTGAGCATGCAAAAGATCCTAGTGACTGCAAAAGGACACAATAGCACCCTTTATGTAATATTACTTCCCAGGTTCACATATAAAAAAACGCACACAAAAGATCCAGCCATTTGTTGTGCAGTCCGCCACTGCCAACCCACAACAGAGCTTCACTTTCAAAATGAGAAGAGATCCACATTTTTCTCCCATTGTGAAACGTGGTGTCCAAAATCATTTCCCCACCAACCCCCTCAAATTATAGCAGGCATCAGAAAACAAACTAGATGTTAGGTGTTAGTAGACCCCCAAATACATTTAAGTCCCAAATACTTAATTGCAATATGATGACCCAGGAGTGCATGAGGCGTCACCAAGCAAAACAGCACCTATTCCATCCCTCCTTCCAACTCACCGCCCATCCACAAAGAAAACCAACAAAGGGTTAGAGAACAACCACAACACACCCACAGACACAAATGGGCCAACCTATAACTCAAACCACATTTGGTGCCAAACTCACGACCTCCGCCCTCCTTGCATATAAGACATGCAATAAACATTGTTCTTTAAATACTCACACAATACCCAGCAAAATGGGATCACAAGTGACTGTAAAAGTACATTAACATACTAAAACTATAGTCATTGTTAAAAGATAAGGACAGCAGCAGCTTATAACAAGGCAGCTAACAAAGTATGGACCTATAAAATAAATTCAAAGATGTGGGTCCACTCAAGCAAACCAAATGCCTTGCAAAGCGTAGCAAATGAAAACGATCAGTCACAACTGTGGATACCGTGAATATCCACTGTTCTTTGTTAAAAAAAAAAAAAAAATATATATATATACATATATATATATATATATATATATATATATATATATATATATATATATATATATATATATATATATATCTACATATACATATATATAGCTATATATATATATATATATATATATATATATATATATCTACATATACATAGCTATATATATATATATATATATATATATATATATATATATATATATATATATATATATATATATATATATGTGTATATATATGTGTGTGTGTGTTACCACTGAATGATCGACAATCGGAAATGTCGACAATCAAGACCATATCATCAACATTTGGAATGTTGAACATTCAAAAACAAAATAAATATACAGGTTACAAACTAAAAACACATTGCTAGCAGGGGGGCAAGCCCCCCTGCACCCCAGTGGGGGGCTCTGCCCCCCCCCGTAACTTAAATATACCAACTCCGAGATCGCACTACAGTGCAGGAATGGAAATCTCTCCATTCTGCACTATAGTGAGATGCCAGTTCCGCATTGTCAAAATTGCGAATGTCGATCATATGGTTTCGACCATATGAATGTCGACATTTTGTAGTTTCGACAATGTGAAGGGGACCCATATGTGTATATATATATATATATATATATATATATATATATATATATATATATGTATTAAGTTTACAATATTGTAGCTTCCGGCAGCAACATAGCGGGGCATTCTTCATCGCCCTGCTATGGCCTTCTGAACACTAGCATGGTAATTCATAAACTACAGCTAAACTTTAAGAGTATGTCAACTCATTTCCCTTTGGTTCTTCACTTTCGTCACTTTTTGATGGACTCTCAGCACTTTTCGAATTTACCACAATCCTACTTTACCACCCTCCCCCACCAAATCACACATTTTTATAAATTAAACACCTCAGACTGTATCAAACTTCCATTACTCATGATAGCTGCAATACAGAAGCACAGGACACAGAAAGGCTGGATAAATCTGACCAGATCCTGCAGCTTGTCAAAGTAAATCCACATGTTCAAAACCCTTTAAAAACAATCTAGGGTGATGCAAATCAACCGTAGCTTGATCTTTACTTTGATTTCTACCCACCATCCTGGTCCCCCATACTACACTGAGTGCCACCATGCCTCTCGCAAGGACAACCACACAATCAAGCTGCAAAGCTGAACATCACAGCAATTTCACATAACCCACTATCAGCCAAGTAAGCTACTGAAACGATGAATCATTATTCAGAAACTCTTGCACGGCATCACTGCAAATCTAAACTGCCCCCTTTTTATTTTTTGCAATCAACATGCCAGAAACTACAACAACATGAAAACAGGTGAAAAGTATGATGCAAAGCGAACCCAAGTAAAATTCTGGGCATCCAAGAGTCATGCCCAGGCCCGAGACCCAATAGCCCAAGCCCCAATAACCACCACAGGAAATGGACTGAAATTATAAGGCAAAATTCGAACCTTCAGTGAAAGCTACATCCTCCTTCATATTTGAAAGGTATGCTGCAGCCCAAGCTCCACCAGCTATGTCTAAACTCCTGTAAAAAAAAAAACTATTAACCATTACTTACCTCTACCACCAGCCCACTACTATAAGACCAAGATCTACCTAACACCAGTGTACCTACAGGTCATCTTGGATGCAAACCTGCTATCTAGCAAGTTCACGCCAAAATGTGATAAATTACCTCACTTCCTCCCAATCATCTTAATTTCTTATTTAACTCTCTCCACCCCCCATCTAGCTACTTCCCTTATCCTCCAACCCACCCATTAACATTTCTATCTAAAACCCCATCTGAAGATGGTCCTGGACAAATTCATCTGCTACCAAAGCTCATTTCCAAAAGTTCACATATTATATACAGTGGATATAAAAAGTTTACACACCCCTGTTAAAATGCCAGGTTTTTGTGATATAAAAAAATGACACTACAATAAATCATTTCAAAACTTTTATGACCTTTAATATGATCTATATCCTGTACTATTCAATTGAAAAACAAACAAATCTGTTAGGGGAAGAAATATAAAAAATGTACAATACGTTGGTTGCATAAGTGTGCACACCCTTAAACTAATATTTTGTTGTGTGTGCACACCCTAAAACTGATACTTTGTTAAAGCACATTTTTGATTTGATAACAGCATTCAGTCTTCTTGGGTAGGAGTCTCTCAGCATGGCACATCTTGACTTGGTAATATTTGCCCACTCTTCCTTGCAAAAGCACTTCAATTCTGTCAGATTGCGAGGGCATCTCTTGTGAACAGCCTTCTTCAGGTCACGCCACAAATTTCCCATTGGATTTAGGTCTGGGCTCTGGCTAGGCCATTCCAAAACTTTAATTTTCTTCTGGTTAAGCCATTCTTTTGTGGATTTGGATAAATGCTTGGAGTCATTGTCATGTCGAAAGGTGAAATTCCTCTTCAGCTTCAGCTTTCTAGCAAATGCCTGAAGGTTTTGGGCAAAAAATAACTGGTATTTGGAACTGTTCATAATTCCCTCCACATTGACTAAAGCCCCAATTCCAGCCGAAGAAAAGCAACCTCAAAGCATGATACTGCCACCACCATGCTACACCATGGGGATGGTGTTTTTTTGGTGATGTGAAGTGTTGTTTTTGTGCCAAATGTACCTTTTGGAATTGTGGCCAAAAAGTTCAACCTTGGTCTCATCAGACCATAACACATTTTTGCCCATGCTTTAAGAAGACTTGATGTATTGGTTTGCAAATTTTAGCCAGGCATGGATATTTTTCTGTGTAAGAAAACACTTCCATCTTGCAGCCCTACCCCATAGTCCAGACATATGGAGAATACAGGAGATTTTTGTCACATGTAGTACACAACCAGTACTTGCCAGAAATTCCTGCATCTCCTTCAGTGTTGCTGTAGGTCTCTTGGCAGCCTCCCTGAACAGTTTTCATCTTGTCTCTTCATCAGTTTTTGGAAGGACATCCAGCTCTTTGCAATGTCACTGTTGTACCATATTTTCTCCACTTTTTGATGACTGTCTTTACTGTGTTCCATGGTATATCCAATGCTGTGTAAATATTTTTGTACCCTTCTCCTGACTAATACCTTTCAACAATGAGATTCCTTTGATGTTTTGTAAGCTCTCCGCAAACCATGCCTTTTGCTTAGCAGGCAACTGAGTGAATGTCAGAAAAATCCTACTAGGACAGCTGAACTTTATTTGGGTTAATCAGAGTCTCTTTAATTGATGGCAGGTATGTACACAAGAAGTTTGAATGCTGTAATTAAATAAGAAGGTGCTTCAACAAAGCATTAGTTTAAGGGTGTGCACACACAACAAAGTATTATTTTAAGGGTGTGCACACTTATGCAACCAGCGTATTTTATATTTTTTATTTTTTATATTTTTTTCTCCTAACATATTTGTTTGTTTTTCAATTGAATTGTAAGAATCTGAGAATTGGTTAATTTTACAAATATTTAGAGATTTTTGTGAACATATAGATAAATAAGATATTTAACCTAGATAAGAAATTGTTCCCCAAATTATTGGAATTCTTAATGAATATCAATAATAATACAATGAAAAATAACTCATATTTGTCATAAATTTATAACATTCTTAAGTTATATGCCACATATTTAGACAATTCATATTGGAACTACTCCTCAAAAATTAATAATGAAAACTTCTCTGAAGAACACAAGAAATTAATACTAAAATCTACAGATAAAACTACTTTTTCATTGTACTGGAAAATTTTCACTTGGACATTTTTACACAGAGCTTTTGTCACTCCTAAGAAAATTACAGTTATATATAAATCAAATAGAGTTAAATGCTGGAGATGTGATTCTGAAATAATAGCTGATTGGGCGCATATATTATATGAAATGGAAGTCATCTCCTATTTTTGGAAAAAAATTAATAACTTTTTCAAGCTCTGTGATCAGATAGATGTAATATTTCTAAAGCTTTAGTTTTATTTTCTGCTCCAGTTCCTGACATAATTCCAAAAACCCAAGGGCCTCTTTGTCAGTTTATTCTTGCTATAGCTAGCAAAGTAATTACTAAAAATTGGAAAGGTAAAGTTATCTCCTCTAGTGTTTAATTCATTAGTATGGTAAAAAATGTTTGCAATAGTGAATTGCATACTATAAAGATGAGAATTTGAAATATACATTCATATAAATCTTGGCTTAAATGTAAAGACTTGCATGAAAAATATTAATTGTTGTTGATGTATAACTTTGATGTATTGATCAGCTGTGGACCTATGCAAATAGTTGTTTGTTTTATAATTGATTTGTTTATTTATTGTTTTAAAACCAACTAAAAAAATAAAATAAGAAGAAATAGACACATTTTGGAGAAATTTCTGTGCAGATCCTGTGAAACATATCAAAGATGCTGAATGGATAGAAGAAATAAAAGAAAGAGTAAGAAATTCAGGATATGAAATGGGATGAAATAATGGCCAGAGAAATTGAAACAAAATTATGAAAAGCTCCTAACTGGTAAACACCAGGCACAGATGCAGTACCCAACATCTAGCTAAAAGTTTTAACATATATATATATATATATATATATATATATATATATATATATAAATGTATCCATGAGTAATAAATATTTATATGTTCAGACACATGCCAACCTGGTTAACAACATTAAAAACAATATTCTTCCTTAATAGTAAACTTGCAAGATGTCTTATAAACTATAGACACATAATGTGCCTTCTGACAATGTATAAACTATACAGTGGAATTGATGCCAACAGAGTTTATAGTCATTTAGAAGAAAATTCAATCCTGGCAATTGAACAAAAGCGTAACAAAAGAAAGTCGTATGGTACAAAGGATTATTTGTTGTTAAATAAAGTCATAATAAAGAATTGTAAAAAGGGGAAGGTTTTAGGTATGGTATGGAGTGACTACAAAAAAAAAAAAATCTGACAGCATCCCACATTCATGGATAAAAGAGTTCTTGCAAATGTATAAGATACACTGTCCATTGGTTAATTGTATTACAGTGACCATGAAACTGTTAAACCACTTTGCAGCTAAGCCATGATAAAGGACAAATTATCATCCCAGGGATACAAATTTAGAGGGGGATATTACAGGGTGAGTATTTGTCATTGCTGCTCTTTTGTCTTGCACTTAACCCATTAAGCTGTCTACTTAACAAATTAGGTCTTGGCAACAATTTGGCTACCAGAAAACAGCAAAGTGTAAAGACTTCTCATCTTCTTTTTGTGGATGATTTAAAACTGTATAGCTCATCTGATGAGGAACTGAAAGCACAACTAAAAGTGGTCCAAACTTTTTCGGATGATATAAGAATGTCATTTGATTTTGATAAATATGCAAAAGCAATCATTAAAGCAGGAAAGCTACAGCACCAAGAAAATATCAGTTTGGGACAGGAATGTGATAGGGAGTGTATAAATATTTGGGAACTAATGAAGGATCAAAAATAAAACATGAACAAGTGCAAAAAAAACTTCATAAAGAATATTTTGTAAGACTAAAATTAATACTGAAAACTGCCCAGACATCTAGGAACAAAGTTCAAGCAATAATCCAATTTGCTCTTCCTGTTTTAACTTACAGTTTTGGGGTGATTGACCGGCCCCAAAAAGTATTGGATCAGTTTGACAGGAGAACAAGAAATATGCTTCATGCTTATCAAATGATTTATATATATACTAAGATTATATATTCCCTGTACTGAAGGAGGTATGGGTCTCCTTAAAATTAATTACTTGTATAGATCTGCAATCATAGGACCGCATACATATCTGCTGACTTCACAAGATCCAAACATAGTGAAAGTTTTAAAATATGAGGGGAACATGTCTTAGATGACTTCCAAGCTTAGTTTATCAGAAGCATATCAGAATCAAGCTGGAATGGATATCAAGCCAGAAGTAGATAAGAATCAGGCAGCAACTGAATGTGCCACAAAACAAAATAAAGAATATAAGGAGGAGGATCAAATGAGAGGTCAGGAAATGTGGAAAATGCATAAATATAGTTGAAAGTACAGACAGCACCTGGAATAACCTCATGTTGATCACTATCAAACACAAGAATGGTTAAGGAGAAGTGAATTTAAATCAAAAGATGAAAGGTTAATATTGGCAGTCCAGTATAGTAGACTATGTACACGTTGATTTGCAAAGTGCATTGAATATGTCAGAGAATCAGACAAACTGAGGTTTTGTAAAGTAGAACTGAAAACAGTCAGACATCTTGTTGCTTGGTGTGATACACTAACGGCAGAAAGGCTGTATACTGAAAAGCATAATAATGTTGCAAGACTGTTGCATTGGGGATTGCACAAACATTATAATATTGAAGTAGCTGAGAAGCATTGGAAAATTGAGCTACAAAGCATTATAGAAAATGATTGAGTTTATCATAGGATGATAGGATCATAGGAAGTTACTAGGCTATTGGCCCTGAGGCCCTTATAAGCCTAATACAACCAGTAAGATAGTGTGGTAAACTGAACAATGAAAGAAACTCCAACACTAAAATGTATCCAAAGAATGCAGCCGCACGAAGCTATAATACAGCCCGTGATTTATTAACTCCAAAAAGAAACGGGCGAGTACAAACAAATATAACAATAAAACGGATTTAGCGCTTTCTTCCACCTAATATGTGGACTTCATCAGAATCAACAAAACAATTCACTTGGGCTAATTTATCTGTTTTATGGTGCCAAAAATTCTGACTCATTACAAATTTAAAGAAACATACCAACTCTATACATAAATATCAACACTAATGGTAATAAAAAATAAAAAATAAATAAAAAAACTTAATACTACTAGATTTTATATACATATATACTATAACTTCTAAGACCAGTTACTATCTCTCATATATCATAATTACATGTTTAATACTAAGTCATAATAAATATTAATGTATACCAACATTTATTAAAATATTATAAAATTATTGTAAAAACTATCTATACTCATAGTTGTATTCATAGGGGAACTAATTAATATCTAAGGGGATACAAAAAAACTTGTCCATAAATATTTTCATTAATATATTAATGCTAACATATTTAAATGTTAAAATGTTAAAAAATTAAATGATTAAAATATTAAGACCTACATCCTATACATCTCTTGCTATAATATATATCTATACATAATAAATTCATAAATACATATGTATATAAATATGTAAATATAATAATAACCCTAAAGATTCAATTATGCCAATGTACTGTATACCATTCCATTCAAGCCACTATAGTGTTATAATAATAAAGGCTTAATATTAATATATTCATTTAAGCCAGGCGGAGTAGCGGCATCTGTAAATATTTGCCATCTAACTTCCTTCTCCCATAAAATAGCTTTGATATTACCACCCACTATTGTCCACTTTAACTTGTTCTAATATGGCGAATTTAAATTTGTGGCTGTTATCCATATCAGCCACATGCCTATACAATGCATTTGTACTATCTTTTTTCCTTATAGCATAGAGGTGGTCCTAAATTCTTTTCTTAAACATCCGTTCTGTTTTTCCTATATAGAAACTAGTACAGCCAGTACACACTGCAATATATATTATATGATGGGTATTACAATTCCCTCGACTAATTTTAATACTAGTCCTATTAATATTCTCTAATTTTATTATTTCTGTTTCTAATATTACATGGCAATAGCTGCAACTTCCACATTTGCGTGTTCCTTTGTATTGAATATTTATACATTCCACCCTTTTATATCTTTCAAAGATAGTCTTCATATTTATTCCCATTTTATAAACAAAAATGGGTGCTTTACCAACAATTTCTTCTAAAGCATTGTCAACAATAAGAACATTCCAATATTTATTAAGAATGTGTTTGATGGACTTTGCCTGGGGGGGTATACTCTAAGATACAAGCTCTTCTATAGTCCATGTCCTGTAGATTTTTGGTTGAATTTAATAGAGGTTTACCCAAAACAGGGGAGAATCACACAGACATCAATCACCTTTGTTTATGATGCCACTTGCAAGCCATTCCTCTGGCATCGCTCTGGCATCCCAATGGCCAGGATGTGAGAGTTGTATGATACAACTGTCAGTGTCAGGAGGTGTTCCATGATTGTGAGGCAGGGTGTTCTGCTATCAGTGCACCTCAGATTTTACCAGCCTCTGCAACTGACTCAGGGTGACTTCAGGGGACCTCAGTATTCCAGAAAAAGAAAAGGATCCTCCACTTCCTTCATAAGTAATGGCCACAGAGACCACCAGTTAGCCTTCCAGCTCATCTTCAGCAGGGTTACCTTAATCTCCATGCTGAGATGTAGACCAGATGCCCACTGGCAACCAAGTACCAGAAGAGTCAACTGGCCCAGGCTGGCGTGTGTACTGCTCTTGCTGTGTATCCACTATTCCTCTATACCTGGGCCTGTACAAAGAAGAGAAAATAAAAAAACTCATTAGTTAACACGTAAGTTGCATGTAGTAGTAAAGCTGTACAAAACAGTAGTAAAGCTGTACAAAACAAACATGCATATGGCATGTGAACCCTGATGTACATAATACACTTTGATGGACCCTTGCCTGCATTGCAGCTTCTATAGATAAAGTCCCCAATTGCATCCCTCCATAATCCTCTATAGTGAGAGGCAATCATCTCAATTTCTTCTGGTATTCATTATCATTTTATAAAAATAAGTAACACATCTCCTAGTGTTTTGTTGTACCTGCAGACCATCCCAATACATGACAAATCCTTGACTTCTTTCTATTATACCGATTGACCATTTTTATGAATGACAGGTCTTTCAACGTCAGTGTACTATATTTCCTATAGTGTTCTGCTTTGTATGGTTAGCCAATCCTGCTGGCCTTTTAATATATTTCTAATATGTTGTACTATTCATTTTGACCTCTCAGAGCCTCTAATAATGTCTAGTTCATGAAGAGAAATATTTATATGGATAAACTGATTTTATTAGCTAATAAATACATAAATAATAAATATATAATATTCCAAAATATAGATAAAGTTTTTGCAGACAACTCTATTGAACAAATCCCAATAGAAAATACTATTTACACAATATTTCTATGCCACACATTTAATTTTAGTTTTTTCAGAAATTTCCTTTAAACATATAAGAAGTGAACAAATCAATAAAACAGAACATTTAATGCAAATAGTAAAATTCCCTTAAAAAAAACATTTTTCAACCACTGCTAAAAAGATTCCACCAATCTTTAAAAGGATTTACATGTTAACCATGTTTGTGTTTGTACATACATATTAAACTATCCATATCCATAGGATGAGGTATCATAATGTAAACATATAATAGGCATTAGAATGAGCAGGAGTAATTAAAGTCAATACAATTATTTGTTGTTTGCCCCTATCAAGGGTGTAGTAATTCAGAGTATCCAGAATTCTGGATTGCCTAACTTGTGTAAATTCTGTCCTACTGCCCATAAAGCAGCTTGTCTTACTCATTCGCATATATGATACATGAGGGAGCATGTCCATATTATATGTAAATAGTCCGGTGCCCCTGTTATATCTCCAGTATAATCCTTCTCCTTAAATATCTCTTCTTTGACCAGCTACGGAATTCTACCATTGCTGAATTACCTTTTAGTATGTAAAAACTACTACTGATAACAAAAAAAATCCTTCCAGCAAATATGAGCAACAGTCTATTGTTCCTGAGTAAAAGTTTTGTCCTGCTTTTCCTCTTGTTTTGCTTTAGACCCATCCTTACCTTGACCATTCTGCAAAATCACTGCTTTATATAATTTACCTATGATTCCTTTTTTGTATTTCCTTTCTTGTCATATTTAATATTTTGGTATACTTTGAAGTAGCCCTTTTTTTTATTTGTTGGTTTGTTCAGTGGAGAAATAAATATGTTTTTCTTGGGGGGGGGGGTTGGTCACAGCAGTCTTGAAACAATGGGAAGATACCATCACTTTCCTTCATCAGATCATACTAGAATATGTGATTATTATTATTCCATCCTTAAAATGAACCATTTTGGAATCTACTGAGTAGGTTGGGATTGAAATCCCATATCTAATAACTGTGCAGCTTTCTATGTCAGGCATTTCCTCCATATTGCTTTTTCAGACCCTCAGGATTTCAAACCCTTGGTCCTCTGCTAAGTTGTTTGTTGATTCTCTTGAATTACATTAATTCCAGAAATTAAACAAATAGGAGCTTGCAAAGCTATTGTCTTCAGTCATTGGCTTAATGATGTACCTGTGGCACAGATAGGAAAGTCCAGCATGCCTAATACATCTTCTGAAACTAGAGAAACCTGTTTCCTTCTAGACCACCTTGAATGATGCGATTCACACAGAAAATACATTATTAGCTTCTTTATCATGTCTGGCTAGGTAGATACACTATTTTATTATTTTGATAGCATTCATTTTAGCCAGGAAGGGAAAGTGCAGTTGTTTCCATTCCAAAGACTAGTTTTAGCTTCAACCAAAACTTGTTTATGGTTTATGTCTGCTAGATTAGTTTTACAGCTTATTCCCTTATATCTACATGTATTAGATGCACTAAATTCCATAATCTAAAGGTTTTCTGTCCCTGTAATGCAGGCCTTTAGAAGAGATTTAGCAATGATTTTCCGTGTTATGTTTAATACCTGGAGAAAATCCCAAATTGTGCCGTAATGTCCAAGATGTTTTGCATGTAATTTTCCAGGAAAGAAATAAACATTACCTCATCATCATCAAACCAGGAGAAGGAAATGTATACCTCACCAGAGAGAGATGGAACCCCAAACAGGAAAGGTTTTGCTTTAAATAAATTGCCAAAAAAGTATTAGAGACACTGGACATCCTTGGCATGTCCCCTTTGAAGTAGAAATGATCGTGACATTAGCTTATTAATATTGACTTGCACCACAGGAGTACAATATAGCACTTTGCATTTATTGAGGCAAGGTCCTCTGAGTCAATATTCCTCAATCATATCACAATGAAATTCACAAGATACAGAGTCAAAGGCTTTCTTTAGATCTATACAGTATGCCCAATAGGTATGTTTTTACTTTTATTCCAAAGGGCTGTATTAAGACAGAGACATATTAGGTCCAGTCCACCTTGTCTTGTCCTAACAAATACTTTATGAATCTCTTGTATTATGTGAGATAAGATAAGTTTTAATCTATTAGCTATTTTGTTAGCTTTTTTTAGATTACAGCTTTGTATCTTGTGTGAACAGGAAAATGGCTCATTCCATTACTCCATTGGCCTTTGGTGACCACAGGGGCTCTGTACAGTCTTGTCCTGGAGACTGCTATAGCAAGTTTGGTGCTGTCCCTTGTAATGAATGTGTGGATTTTCTGATATGGCCCCCCCATTTGTTTGACTCTCAGCAAAAGAGAGTCCACATCTGTATTTGCTTCTTATTGTACAGTTTTGGTTTTAAAAGGTGGAGCATGCTGCTTCAGCAAGTGTGGTGCTGCCTCTTTTAAAGAACATTCCAGTCTGCAGATATAGTCCTCATACTTGCTTGAACCTCATCAAGAGTGACCATGATTTATTTATTTATTTATTTATTTCCAGTTTGATGACCAGGGAAGTCCACTGGGCTCAAGGAGCCAATTTTCAGTGGAGGCCCAAGGAGAAAAGCTCCGCAATACAAGATACAAGTCAAGATAACAAGAATGAAACAACAAAATGCCATATACAAATACATATCTAAGACACAGAAATCTATTACAATATTCACAAAAGAAAAATATCCACAATATTCACATGAGAAAAACAATTGTAGTTGTGGTGACTGAGAACAGTTATAAGACTGAACAAGCTTAAAATGACCTAGATGAACAAGTGAGTCAAGAGAGCTAGCTTGGAAGAATGCAAGTGCATTTCCATTTAGAACAGAGGTAGATATGAAGCTGTGTTTTAAAGATATCTATGTTCTGCATTGTCCTTAGGGAGGAAGGAAGAGAGTTCCATTTCTTGGCTAGGGAAAATGAGAGTAAAAGTTGACCTGGAGGAGAGTTGGGTCTGTGGACACTAATTAGGTTTTGTTATTCAGATATGAGAGTTTTATTTTGGATGTAGGGGGCTAGGATGTTTGTGAGGGTAGGGCATTTGGTGGGGTTAAAGATTAATCTGTAGTAAGTTGAAGGTAGTCCAGGTAATTAGAAAGTTCTAGCCAATTTAGAGAGTGGAGGGCAATACAGTGATGTGAGAAGTTTTTGGTGTTGGTGGCAAATTTAGAAATTTTGTTATAGCAGTTTTCTAACTTGGAAAAGATGGAGTAAGACTGGTTAGTTAGAAGGGGAGCACCATACATTAGGGAGGAAAGGAGATAAGTAGAGGTGAGAGTATGTCTGGTAGGAGATGAGAGGTGGTGATTGTTTCTGTATAGCATACCAAGTTTTTGGTGTGCTTTTTATGTTTTGCTGTATATGGTTATCAAATTTTAGGTGCTCATCTATAGTTACACCAAGTAATTTAGCATATGAAATGACTTCAGTAGGAGTGTTGTTTTAGCTTAGGACTTGGAAGGGTGGTTTATCAAATGGGAAGGATTTTGAGGGTGGGAATATTAATATTTTGGATTTGTTTGCATTTAGGGAAAGGTGATTTTGGAACATCCAGGCCTCAGTGGTAGAGAAGGCAGTCCATGTCTTAGTTAGAAGATCATGAAGGTTCATGGCAGAGCAGACTAAAGTTGAGATGTCTACAAATTGGATGACTTTGGCAGTGGGAATGGCAGAGTGAAAGGTATTGATAAAGATATTAAACAGCATTGGATCAGAAATGGATCCCTGAGGTATACCAGTTGGGATATGGAGAAAAGGAGAGATGCCTTTTCTCCATATTGCTGCCTGAGATCTATCAGACAAGTAACTGGAGAACCAGGATAGGGTATTTTGGGAGAGATTTACATTTGAAAGATGACTCAGAAGATGGGTGTGGAAACAGTATCAAATGCTTTCGAGAGCTCTAAGAGCACTGTGATGGATACTATTTTCCTGGAATCTCGGGCATGATTGACTGAATCTCAGAATGAGAGGAGAGCTGCTATAGTGCTGTGCCTGGGTCAGAAACCATGTTAAGGTTGGGGTGAGAAGTTGGTTTTGAGTTAGGAATGGCATAAATTGGAGGTGAATGCATTTTTCTAGGATCTTGGAGATTGGGGAGAGGATAGCTATGGGGCAGAAATTTGAGATATTAGTGTTTTTGCCTCTTTTATGGAGAGGTAGAATAAAGGCTGTTCACCAGAGTTTGGGGATATAAGATTCCTGTATGGATCTGCTTATTAAGATGTTGATAGGGAAAGCAATCCCATCAGCAGCAGATTTGAGAAAGTATGAAGGTATGTTGTCAGGGGCATTGGAGCAGGGTTTTATTTTGGAGAAGTTTTTTTATGTAGTTGGTGGAGATGGGTTTAAGGTTGAACATGGGGGGAAAATTGGGGTCAGTGGAATTAGGGGAGGTCTTGGATGAGGGAGTATGTGAAGGGGGGGTTTGATATTGGGAAAAGTCTTGGTTAGTTATGATACTGTATTAATAAAGAAAGAGTTGAAAAGTGAGGCTATTTCTTGGTTGGATTTGCTGGGGTCAGGGCAGGGATTGTTTTTGGTGCCTTAGTTGAGAAGAGTATTTATTGAGTTCCAGAATTGGCTGTGTTTTTTTGCATGATTAGACTGGAGTTTAATGTAGTAGGATTTTTTTGTCTCTGATAATTTGTTTTTTTATGAGGTTACAGAGCTGTGTGTATTGAAGTAGGGTTTCAGGGAGTTTATTTATTTGGTACAGTTTCCAGAATTTGTCCCTTTGGTGCATAAGTTGTTTGGTGTGTTTGGTTAGCCATGGGCCAGTTTTGGTTTTTATTCTTTTTGTTCTTGTTGGTGCAAGAGAGTTTAGAGCATTTAGGAAAGTGGAATTAAAATATTCTACAGCGTTGTCAAGAGGGATGTTTTTTTAAAATGTTCCAATTAATTTGTTTGAGGGAATTTGAGGATGTGTTTGGGTCAAGATTACTGAGGTTACATGTGTTTATGTAATGGTGTTGATGTAGGGGGTGGGGGTTCAGCAATGGGCAAAAGCAGGGAGCTGGTCACTGATGGGGTCAGGAATGATGCCGCAGTTGGTAATTATATTTGGGTGGGAGACTAGTATCCAGTCAAGGATGGAACCTGGGGGTTTGCTTTATTGGGTCTGGTTGTAGAGTGAATTATCTAGGTAAAGTTGAAGAGACTGATAGATTGGGTAGCTGTGGAGTTATTGATGTTGCCCCAATTTATGTTTATATCCTCTAGTATATATGTATAAAAGTTAATATTGGTTGAAGCCCATGTGAGAATGTCTTCAAGGATTGGGGTGTTGTTTCCAGGTGGGATGTATAGGGTGACGATAGGCTTTTATGATTATTCATTTTTAGTAAACAGGCTACTAGTTCTGCATTAGCGAGTTGAGGAATAGGATTTGGGAAAGGAATTATGGTAAGTAGGTTAGAGTAGATTAGGGCTACGCCTCCACCTGTTTTGTTTGTGCAGTCAGACCTGAGAGCTTGAAATCCGGGGGATAGGATTTCAAAGTCTGAGATATGGGGTTTGAGCCAAGTTTCAGAGATGGCATCAATGTCAGGTTGGTTATGGCTTAGCCAGGCCTGAAAGTTAGACACTTTGTTACAGAGATTCTGGGCATTGACCGTAAAGAGTTGAAAAGCTTTATGGGAGGAAGAATAGTAGGAGAGAGGGGTGCTGCTGTCTATAGATGTGTTAGGTCCAGGGTTAGGGTGAATATCACCTGCTAGGTAAAGGATATTGAGTAGAAAGGGTGATAGAGGTTTTGGTTTTCTTTTAAAATATTGGGGAAAGTGTATTATAAGTTTAGTTATATGAGATTTTGCTGTGGTTGGTATAACTCTAAGGTTAAGGAGATGGAGAAGGTTAAGCAGATCAGAGAGGGGGAGATGGAGTTGAAGAATTTGAAAGTGGGGTGGAGATATAAGGTGTGTGCTGGGGTACAGGAGAAAGGAGAGAAAGACAGGGAAAGATGGTTGGTGGAATAGGAGCTGGCATGGTATAATGGAATTAGGAATGTCAAGAAGGTTAAGGGGGTAAGGAGCATGTGGGATAGTAAGGAGGGCATAGGTAAAGAGTGGGTGTTGAGTAAGTGGATATTAGTGAATGGAGAAAGGGGACGTGGCCTAGAGTGGATGGGGTGGGGAGAGTAGGTAGCAGGAGGTTTGGTGATATATATGTTAAGTATTGGCGAGAAAGGAGGGGCAAGACCAGGCAGGTGTTGATTGGTTGTTGGATTATGAGGGGTGGGAAAAAGGAGTAAAATAAAAGTAGGAGTAGTGGGGGTGGGTGGGAAATGGGAGCAGGGTAGGGTAGCAAAGAGAGCCCGAGCATAGAGAGGGTGAATGGAGCAAGTAGAACTGGACGTAGAGTTGGGCAAAGAGAGAAAATCAGTAAGTTCGGGTAAGCCAGTATGGTTAGCTGCAGTATTTGCACACTATGTAGAGTGCTGCAAGAAGTAAGGTTGGTGGTGTTGGGCTACGGAGGTTATCTAAGAAAGGACGCAGGATTAGGAGGGAAAGACTAAGCACACTACAGGGGATTCAGAACAAACAGCGCTAGCTGGGTGGGGAGAAGCACTTAATAGGAAGGATGAAAGACACTGGCAAAAACACAAAGCAAAAGGTCATAGTGGTGAGGGAAAGGTTGTGAATAGTGGTCATAACACTGTGGAGATGTACGACCAGCTTAATAAACCAAACCATGAATACAGAATATGCACAGATTAAATAACTACAAAGCATCACATACAGAGGTTCAGAGAGGCACTCG
Source organism: Protopterus annectens (assembly GCF_019279795.1). Classification (NCBI taxonomy): domain Eukaryota; kingdom Metazoa; phylum Chordata; order Ceratodontiformes; family Protopteridae; genus Protopterus; species Protopterus annectens. The sequence goes on from NC_056735.1 coordinate 215,792,873, forward strand.
TGCAGCTGCAGGAATCCTTGATTCACTGTCCAATAAGGTGGTGGTCAGACTGTACAGACGTTAACAGTCTGCTAACTCTGAGAATTAGGAGGGCGCAAGCTCCATCACAAAACTGCAGGAAGTAGAAACTGAAAGTATAAGAGCAGAGGTGAGATAGGGGTAATTAGAAAGATGCAAAAGAAACTCAAATAATGCTTATAATCTAAAATCAAAGAGGCAGGAGAGGAATTACACTGTTGGAGTTAGGAGAAGTTAAGGAGTATAGGGAAAGTAGAGTGCTGAGACAGCGGAAAGAAACAGGTGAGTTAGAGAGACCAGGAGATGCAGGTAGAACAGTGAACAGGAGAAAAAATTAAACAACTGGAGCAAAGCTAAGTACAAAGTTAGACATACAAATGGAGCAAAGCATATCTGCATTTCATCAGAGATGCTGTATGCTGCTCCATCATGTCTATTACCCTTTTTAAATATTATCCCAATCTACTGATATAAGCCCCTATTTTTCTTATTCTCAGCAAGAGTAACCATGTTCATATCTGCATTTCCTCAGTGGGGTGTGCAGTGTTAAAAGCATCAAATTGCACAGTCCTGGTTTCAAAAAAAAAAAAAAAAAAAAAGCTGCAGCAGGCTTCTGCAACACATTTGGTGCTGATCCTTTTATATAATGTGCTTACCTGCCAATATAGTCCTCCCACTTGTTTCTCTCTGAGACTGAGTGATATTGTCCATATGTGCATTTTCTCAGAGGCAGTTCTGTTTTTTTTAAGTAAATATGTATTTATCCTGTATTGAGTCATATCTGCTGTATTTCTCTAGAAACAACAGGTATTCCTGCATTCTGTGTTAACTCTACTGGTGGGTGCACTTGGTTGACAATTTACCTAATTTTTCATGAGCTATACAATGCTTTTATGCCATTACTGGTCCTTAGTTATAGTCTCTAAGGATTCTTTTCTTAAGAACTGCAAGGTGATATATTGATGCATGCCTTTATTGTTATTTTATCAATACAAGTAGCCTAACAGTAAATAAAGCAATCATTTCCCTTACTGTGGTTAGCTGCAAACAACTTAAGTAGGTTACAGTTCATCTTCTGCTTATGTGCAGACTGATTACCTCCCACTGATGCTTGAGATGTGACCTGCTTCTCTCCCTCAATTTCTCAGCCACCCTTAGACTGATACATTTAAACAATTATAATCACTTCCATTAATTAAACACAGGTTTGCCCCCTCTTTAAAATTATAGACAAAATCTTGCCACTATAATTCCCTACAGAAAATATGGCTATACTTGCCAATGGAGTACACCAGTCTGATGTCTCCACTGTGGGAAAAAAACAGGCGTTATTTATTTTATTTTCATTAGCTGAGACTGTTGTGCTATGATGTAACTGCTCTGAGTATTTATATCTCTGTCCTGCTGTAGGTTTAGTGGGTGACAGGTGATTTTGCTTATTCATTGTCTTCTTGTCTGTCTAACTTGTGTTGAGATATACCTCAGTGGCATTGTCATCTATGCTGTTTTGTTGTCTATAATGCATGTGGTTCCTCAAGACTGTCAAAGTGAAGTATTGGCTCTTCATTTTATGTAGAGGTTGATGGGAAACCTAAGTTGGCATTTGCCCCCATGTCTCTCACTCTTACTATAACCCTTACCATTTCCTTCATATTTAAAAACAATGCATCGCTATAATGTGGTATTACTTTCATTGGTATACGATCAATATTGAATGCATTTCTCAGTTCTTAGCTCTTTCTCAAACTAAACTCCCTTTCATTGCAGTCTAAGAAGCAGACTGTAAGATGTTTGTGGAATATACCAGCTACACTTCTAGTACTCACTGTATAAACTATTTTCAGGACTGGAGGGGAGATTAACTGCAGAATCACTTTCCCCTACATATATGTGAAGGCAACTGGATTTCTGCCACCTTCTCCTTCTGGTAGCCCAAGAAAACATAGTTGATTATGGTGATATCTGTTCTTTAAATAATTTAAAGTATGCCTGATCTATGGAGATCTGCTGATTGTTCCACATTGAGTGTTATGGTATTTTTCTGTAAATTAAGTTGTTTATGTTGCTGAGATACAGCTTTCAGAGTCTGTTGACGTTTCTCATCTTTTTTTTAATACTAGCGTCATAAATCAATTCTATCTCAAAGAGCATCTTCTGAGCCATTGTTGTAAGATTTTGTATTGATTCTGTTATTTTGTCCATGGTGGATGTGGAGCCTAGGCAGGCCATGACCATACTTTTGCACAACATCGTTGACTGAAACAATGATAACAAAATTATATAAATTCCTTCTAATGAGCACTAGATTTATAGCACCAGTTTTATTAGTATTTGATTTGATATATTGAATTTCTCTGTATGTTCTATTTGAAAATTTTTGGAAGCTAGCTGTTTGCATATTACAAAAAACAGGTATAAAAGAGCAAATTAAATTTGTATATTGTTAGCTCACATTCCCTTGCATGCTCCTGCAGCAGATGAAATTGTGGGATAAATGATGACTTCTCCAGGATGACACTCATTGTACATTACTTTTCATAGTAAAAATATTTCAGTGTATATGTAGGTGCTTGTTTCCCTTTTATCCTTATTTGTATGATGTTATTCATCAGAATTTTCTATAATGATAAGGTAATGAACTTAGTATGATGATAAAAACTGGAAGCAGGTGAGCATTTTCCATTTAGTTTACATATGTATAATGACATATGTGCATATTCTTTGTTTTTCCTAATGTTCCAATAGGTAGAAATGATTTTCTAAACTCATCCAGGTGCTTGCTTGATTTTGTGACTTTTACAGTCTCTCAAAATAAAAGCAAATACAAAAAAATCAAACTATGGACAATATCCTGTAGTTCATTAATCAAAGTAATCCTTAATCTTTAAAATAATACACGTCTTCAAACAGCTCAAGGATTTATCACTGGAATTCAGAAAAATTCTCACCACAATGCTAGCTTAATATAGTGTGTCTGTCTATTAGCATAATGACAAGATTCTCCAAAACAGAGACAAGGTAGAACAGCACCAGGGAATACATCATTAGAAGGTATATACCATATCCCCGAACAAACACTGTGTTGAAAGATGTCACATCTGACCATGCTAGCATTACCTGTAATAGCTCAAGTACTGCAGCAGCACAGTCACCCACCAACTCACATAAATTCACAGAAACATAGACACACTAAAGTAACCAGCAAAGATATGAAACAGCCACATGTAAAAATCTAAAAACTAAAATGAATAACAGCAGCAAATAATCAAAGTACCACATAATTTAGCTCTTTTCTCTTTCAAACATCCAGGATGCAATCAGAATATAAGTATAGTACACTACTGAATTGAATTACAGATTAAATTAGCAAAGGATGGATTTACCCCACTTTATAACATATAAGCTTGCAGCTTTAAACCAAGAGTTACAGAAACATTCTCATTTAAACCTGGAAACAAATCAACATTTATTCTGATTTACTTCAACAGTTTTCAATTCAACAATATGTTTTCCCAGTTGTCCCTTTCAGCATCCCTGTGCACTTTTCTAAAATAAAATAAATTCAGACTTACCAAATCGTCATATCCAAAAGAATGTTTGTAAAGTGCATTTGTGCCATCAGATTTCTTAATACTGAGTAAATATTCATAAATATGCTGTTACAATCTTCTCTCCATTTACCTACATAAAATCCATCACATTGTGAGCATAAAGAAATATGCACCTCCATCTATGGGTAATGACCCAAACAAACAAGCTCAGATAGTCCTAAATAGTCACTTGTGGTCTCTGAAAAATATATTTACCTTGCTTGCAGCCCCACATTTTTACATTCTCCTATGGGAGTCTCTAAGCTGTCCCCTATGTTCCAACAAATCCCAAACATTAGGTAAATCATGTGCAATGACCTACTTTCTTGAACAGTGTTGCATAGTTGAAGACCTCTCCAAGTATTTTTCCATTATACTCTTAATGTTATTTGTGTCAATAGACTGATGCAGTGCCATAGTTTTAATGAAGTTTAAAACTGTGGTGTCATGTGCCAAAGCTAAAGGCTTGCATAAAACATGGCATCTGTTCACCCTTTCAACATTTACTTCAGTTAACACTTCATTAATCAAACCTGAAGAATAGAGTTTTTATTTCAGCTTCATACATTCCCTTGTGTACACATTATTATCAGAAACAATCATTTAGACGTACACTGCTTGCCTATTAACAATACTTTTTTGCTCATGTTAAAGAGTACTATTAAAATGTAAATAATGACTTGAAAATGTGGATTTCCTATAAACTGTTGATGTGTAGCTCAAACTCTCCTTATAGTTATATAAAAGTACATCCAAATATTATTTTATTAAACTCTGTTGCAAAAGAAATTAAAAAAAATCAGTTGTATTAAATGTATTAACATACTTTCTAAATTCTTCTATTAGTCCAAATGATAAAAATGTCATCAAGATACCTAAGCTAAAGCTGCAAAAAAGGGTGATCTACACATTCATTCATTAACAAAAAATGTCTCCCAGTAACATAACACCAGGCTGGCAGAAATGGGTGCACATGGTCCCTCCATGGCTATTCTAGAAAATTGTTTGAAGTGTTCTATCACAGATGCAAAAAATGGTTTCCAGTATCAAATCTACAAAGTGGCAAATAACATTAAAATTTCAACCACTCAAGTCAGAAAATTCCACTAATAAATTCTTGAACTATTGAATACATTTTTTCTGAATTATCACAGTAAATGGATCCTTTATATAAACAGCAGCTAGCAGCAAATGATTAACCTCAATTTCCCAGCTTTCTAATCCTATAAAGGAAATCCCAAGAATCTTTCACCACACTTGGAGATTTGTTGGCCAGTCCTATGCCTCCCTCACTGTTTGTTCAAACTCAAATAATATAACTCTTTCTGCCTGAAATAGAATGTACAATTTAGAGCTGGGTGGGTTTCTAACCAAACTTGTGATATCAGCAGCAAATTTTTTTAAAATCAAACCAAGAGATAATTTATAGAAGGATTCCATGCAGTTCTTAATTTATTATTTTGAGATACACTAGAATGGCACTCATTAAACAAGAAATCAAAAATTAATTTTCTAGGAAACACTTTCAGTTCAGAATCATGCCTGCATAGTTTATCCTCCTTGTTAGTATAAAAGTAAAAAAATGTTTAGATAGGATAATATAAACATCAGAAATGGCAATCAAATTGTACTTGAAAATAAATATTAAAATCTGATCTATTACTAGGTTGATGTAATGCTGATACTATCTTGTCATGATTTGTGATGGCCATATCTTCCTTTGATCTATTCATTGGTTCACAGGGGTTTCCATGATAGTTACCCTGGTTGAATTGTGAGTGATAAATCTATTTAGTTTGCCAACTGATATCACAGTCTCACAAAGTCCCCAAAATATGCTCAGTGGCATTACTCACTGATAGCTACTGATTGTGTTTGGTAACTGAGCTTACTCCATTGAGTTATTGTGTTATATATCATAAATTTAAACTTTATCCTTACTGTTCCTACTTTTTCAAAAATATACTGGAAATCAGGTATTCTGGACTCAAACAAAAATATTTTTTATGGAGGTGTTTAATGCCTCACCCACATTGGTTAGTTTACCAGCAGTTATTTCATTGTGTTTCATAAGTATGCATAGATTTTTAAAGCTGACCTTTTGAAAAAAAAAGTTCTTTATGTACCCCCAAACCACTCATAATGCCATTAAGAAATGTGTGAAAATGTGAAAATGAAGTCACTTGGGCATAATGTCCTCATTCATAATGCATTAATGGAAATAAAGATTATTGAGTTGAAGGGACTGTAATTTAGTTTCACAGCCACATCATCTAGTTCTTGTTTTATTATACCTCATACTGTATAGATGTATTCAAATGTGCTCTACAAAGAATAGTAAATTAACCTGGGTGTTCTACACATTTTTAAGAACACCAACATCGGTACACATTCCATTACTGTTGACTAAATTAATTTTGCTGTTGCTGACAAATCTGTGAATCGTGTTGGGAGGAGAAATTCCAGCAGGTATCATGCCACTCTTATTCAAAAAAATCGGCAAGTTGTGTGAATATAGAAACACAATCACAGCAACACAAACATACACATATACATGCAAAAATGACTTTTCTATAGTAACTTACCAGAAGTGAATGCCCAGATGCATAAACATACTAGCTGTTACAAGCAAGCTTATTCAAAGACACTCATATTCAAAGAATAGTTTGCACATAACGCCCATACATAATCGAACGCACACATACACACACACACACACACACACACACACACACACACACACACATCAGTGCAGCTGCATTCATGTCCCTATAGATTTACACACGTCCATACACATACACACACACACAGACAGAAAGACAGAGACACAGACATTCACAACACTTACACATACACACACACACACACACACACACACACACACACACACACACACACACACACACACACACTCTCACACACACACACACACACACACACACACACACACACACACACACACACACACACACACACACACACACACACATGCATATGATTCTGTGATATTTACCTATACTCATGTTATAAGGTGCAAACTCCATCATACTGGTGAATAGGTGTGCACTGTTTTTTAATGATGGACACTATTTCCTCATAACAACAACAACAACACCAAAATGGTGTAGTGACTCTCTGAATTGCTCTTCTGTATTATTCCAGTGACAGTGCCACTTTTGAAGGGGTAGATCGCATGGCTAATTTGCATTAACCCAATTCCCGGACTGCCAGATTTGTATGCAGTTTCATCAGAGAGTGACAACTGTCTGCATTTTAAGCAGTGCCAACATAAAACCTTAACAGAGAGTCTCTAAATTATTGTGTCTTACTGCACTATGCAAACATGAGGTTTTAGCAGTGCAATAAGCCGTTTTGAATTTGATGACATAGGTTCATAGGTTGATAGGTTGGTACTAGGCTATCAATCCTAGGGCCTATACAAGCCTAGCCATAACAATTCCCTGGATATTTCTTCCCACAGTATTTACTTACCTGGACCCCTGTCTAGCAGGGGGACTGACGTGATCCCTGGGATGAATTTCCTATCTCCCATCCAATCATCAAGGTTCCTTTTGAAGAGGGCCAAAGAGGCACTCTGCTTGACATGTGTGGGCAGTCTATTCCAGAGTCTAGGGAGTCTCTGGGTCAGGAACCTATCCTTCCAGCATGTTTTGTTCATTGTGATGACAAGGTTTAAATCCCTGGAGTGTGTGTGTCTCTGTGGGATTGAGATTTCTTTAAGTGTAGCATGTCCAACAGCTCTGGGATTGACATCACCTTGTTTGTTAAGCAAAGATCACCTCTGAGTAGACAGTATGCGACAGAGTATAGGTGGAATTTTTTAGACAATCAGCATAGGGCATCTGCTTTAGGCCAGTGATTCTTTTAGTGAGGTATTTCTGCGGCCTTTCCAGTTGTTGCAGATGTCTTGAGAGGTACATACCAAACGGAGCATTGTATTCTATAACGGGTCTAATGAAGGATGAGTACAGTGGGACAATGACCTCCTTTTTTCTTGATGAAAAGCCCTTAGTGATGAGGTGTGCCACATAGAAGGATTTCCCGACTGTTGTGGTGATGAGTTTATCGAAGGTGAGACCACTGTCCACCTGTGTCCCTAAGTCTCTTATCACACTTTTGGTGTTTAGTGTACTGCCACCTATGTGGTAATTCAAGGTACATGTTTTTTCCCAAAGGGGATAACTATACATTTCTTGGCATTGAGCTTGAGCCCATGGCTCTGGCACCCAAGCATCTGTTTCTGTAAGGCCCTTTTGTAGAATATCCACATCATTTGGGGATTCAATAATGGCTCCCAATTTGCAGTCATCTGCGAACTGTGTTAGCCAGAGTCCCTTGGTGCTGGCCTGTACTTCAGAGAAGTAGATGCCAAACAAGAGCGGTCCCAGGATTGAACCCTGAGGTACTCCACTCGTCACTTGTCACTTGTCTGGAGCTGGATTTGGAGTCGGCTACTTTTACAGTGTGGGTGCTGTCAGTAAACCAGTTGGCAACCCATCGAGTGACGTAGGTATTAATGCCCAGCTTAGTAAGTTTATCTATGATTCCAGAGTGGGGCATGGTGTTGAAGGCCTTGGCGAGGTCCAGATAGGCTGTGTGAACCACCTTACCCTTGTCCACAGCTCTGGAGACTGATTCAAAGAAGTCAATCAGGTCCAGGAGACAAGATCGGCTCTTCACAAACCCAAACTGCATGGGGTCTAGTGTTTGAAGGTTCCCAATGTCTTTGTTTATAAGTTCCAGGATAATACGTTCCATAACCTTATAGATCAGGCTCATCAGACTGATGGGGCAGTAGTTCCAAGGTGGATTCCCCCTTGTGGAGTGGGATAACTGTAGCTGTGCACCACTCAGTGGGCATGAAGGCTGAGGTGATGCTATGATTAAACATGACACTTAGGTGAGGTGCCAGTTCATTTTGTAGTTCATGTAGTACACAGCCTGGGATGTCTTCTGGTCCCATGGATGCTGTATTCTTAGCTTTGGACAGTGTGTTTTTACCTGTGTGGCCATTATTACTGAAATTTGGCAATCTTTCGGTATTGAGATGGGGCCTTTTGGGGGTGAGAAGGGGGTGAAGTTGGCACTGAATCAATCTGCCAGGATATTTGGAATATTCTTGGGATCAGTATATTTAATGCCATTCTGTTGTAGCTCAGAGCAGATCTGAGCATTGCCATGCAGATTCTTGACATAGCTATAGAATGCCTTGTGGTTGTCTTTGGAATCACTGGCAATTTTATTTTCATAACTAGATTTGTAGGATTTTATGAGGGATCTCAGCTTATTACTTAGGCTGGTAAGGGAGTTTTTTTGCATCCTGGGATTTTCCTCTTTTCTGCAACAGTTTGTTTTTTCTTTTCTTGAAAAGTTTATTTATGGCAAGGAACCACCAAATTGGCTTCCTTTTTGTTGATGGAGAGCATCTTGGCTCTATTTGGGATGGCACGATTCATGTGCATGTGGATATGCTCATACAGTGCCTTAGTGTAGGATTCAGCAGTTGAACTTTCAGTTCCCGTCTGCATGGGTGTCATGAAGTTTGTCACTACTGACTTGAGTAGCATGAATTTGGCTTTGGAGATGTTTTTTATGGAGGTTTCATTACTGGGGATTGGGGGTGGGATCTGGATGTCAAGGGTGATTAGCTTATGGTCAGACCTGACCAACGTGGGGGTGACCATAGATGTGGAGCATCAATTTCCCATGTTGGTAATGACCAGGTCTATGATACCAGAGCCTCTGGTGGGACTAAGGATTAGTTGATCAGTAACAACAAAAACATTTTCATTATGATTTTATGCTGCCCTTTCTGTACATGTTGCAAAAAGAATAAAACTACAACAATTTAAATCTGGCATTTTAATTTAATTTGAGTGAATAAAACTAGTCCTTCATAGTACTTAGTAGGTGATTCATCTTAAAATATAAAGCCTACTGGTGCAGTTTCTTTTCTGGTTAAAAATGTAACCAACAGTTAAATAAATTCAGCACTGTTAAAAGCACATATATTGTAATCTGTTACTTTGCTATTAAAGAGATACGACCCTTTTGCTTTAACTTTCTATCTGGTCTTCCTTTTGGTTGGATCTTAAAAAGAGTTCTTGCTTATTTATTCCAAGTGCACATAGCAAAATTCTTTTTTTTTTTAATACAATGAATACTATAGATAAAGCATATGCCAACTAATCTTAGAATATTGAAAAAAATTAATGTGCATGCTTTTGAGTTTATTTGCTTTATTATAACAGTGGACATTACTTTAAATGCTTGCTGGTAATTTGCAAAGGAAGCAATTCAGTTTATGTGATGATAATTTATCACAGATATGTGAAATCAGTAAAATCATTATCATGTAACATTGCTTTCAAATAAAGTTCATGATAAGAATGCATTTAATACATATGTATTCTTGTTCAACAATTCACTGTGCAAGCAAATACTTACATAATATATGTTAATTTTACCTAAGTAATATTTTCTGTTAAAATATATAATAAGACAGAAACAGTATAAAGGATTGCTACTTTTGGATGCTTAGTCTTTTGCAGTAAATAGAAAATAAAATTTAAATTATGATTTTTCATTTGATAATTCTCTAACCAGGATTCAAAAAGGGCTGCAGGTTAATAAATGTGTTGCTGCTTGGATTTCATACTTTGTAAGCTGTATTGCATATCCATTTCAGGGAACAGTAGCAAGCAAGATGGAGGCTCATTTGCATGCCTCATTTCACATACTGGTTCAGGCTCAAAGGTAGTTACAAGCCATGCAGTCCAAGAGACCATTGAGAAGCCCAATCTAATTTCCCAGAATGTTGTTTGGTTACGTGATTTAATCAACATCACACAGAAGGCAAATGGAGGTTGAGGGAATCAAACCCTGTACTACAGGAAGTTCATAGTTTCATAGGTGTGTACTAGGCTAACGGCTCTGGAGCCTATATAAGCCTAGCCTGAGAAGATTCCTTGGCATCCTGCCGCCCAAAGTTAGTTCCCAGTGTCCCTGTCAAGCAAGACCACTGAAGTGATCCCCGGGGTGAACTTCCTATTGCCAACCCACTCGTCAAGATTTCTTTTAAAGAGGGTCAGTGAAGTGCTCTGCTTGACGTGAATGGGAAGTTTGTTCCAAAGTATGGGAAGTCTCTTGGTTAGGAATCTGTCCCTCCAGCATGTTCTGTTTATTGTGGTAATGAGGTTAAGGTCCCTGGAGCGTGTGGCACGGAGGGATTGGGATTTCTTTAGGTGTAGCATATGTAGCAGCTCTGGGTCAGACATGGCTTTGTAGGTCAAGCAGATTTCACCTCAAAGTAGGCAATAAGAGACAGAGTATAGCTGGAGTTTTTTGAGTCTGTCCATATATGGCATGTGTCTAAGGCCTAATATCCTCTTAGTGAGGTATTTTTCTGGCCTTTCCAGTTGTTGTAGGGGTCTAGTGAGGTACATACCAAATGGGGCATTGTATTCTATAATAAGTCAAATGAGGGATGAGTGGAGAAGGGTTATGACCTTTTTTATTTTTGGATGAGAAACCTTTTGTAATGAGATGTGCCACATAGAAGGACTTTCTGACTACAGTGGCACTGCGGTTATCAAAGGAGAGGTTGCTGTCAACCTGTGTTCCTAGGTCTCTTATCACACCTTCGAAGTTTAATGGACCACTGCCTATGTGGCAGTTCATGGGCACCAAATTTTTCCCAAAGGAAATGACAGTGCACTTTTTGGCATTGAGCTTAAGGCCATGGTTCTGGCACCAGTCACTGGTGTCAGTGAGGTCTTTTTGTAGAAAGTCTACATCAGTTGGAGAATCAATAAAGGCTCCCAGTTTGCAATCATCTGCAAACTTGGTCAGCCAGAGTCCCTTTGTGTTGGCTTGAACTTCAGAGAAGTAGATGCTGAACAGGAGAGTACCTAAGACCGATCCCTGTGGGACACCACTTGTAGCTGATCAGTAGTCAGATTTGGAGTCCACTACTTTCACAGTGTGGGTTCTATCAGTGAGCCAGTTGGCAACCCATCTTATTACAAAGGGGTTTATGCCTAGTTTAGTGAGTCTATCTATGATTCCTAAATGAGGATGGTGTCGAAGGCCTTGGCAAGATTTAGGTAGGCTTTGTGAACTATCTTGCCCTCATCCACAGCTCTAGTACAGACTCGAAGAAGTCTGTCAGGTTGAGTAGGCATAATCTACTTTTCACAAACCCATACAGCATGGGGTCCAGACTTTGGAGATTCCCTATGTCCTTATTTATAAGGTCCATGATGATGCACTCCATAGCCTTACATATCAGACTCGTCAGGCTAATGGGGCAGTAGTTCCCAGGGTCTATAGTCGCTCCCTCTTTGTGGAGTGGGATGACCATAGCAGTATGCCATTTGGTAGGAACAAAGCCTGAAATGAGGGTGTGATTGAACAGGGTATTCAGGTGTGGTGCCAGTTCACTTTTAATTCATGTAGAACACAGGCAGAGATATTATCAGTTCCCATGGAATTGCATTCTTGGCTTTGGACAGTGCGTTTTTTACCTGTGTAGCAGTGCTAATAGGGACTTGGCATTCCTCAGGTATTGTGATAGGCTCTTTAGAGGGGTGAAAGGGGGGTAAAGCTAGCACTGAACCTGTTGGCCAATATGTTGGCAATATCAGTTGGTTCTGTATATGTATTGCCATTGTGCTGTAACTCAGAACAGATCTGAGTCTTGCCATGTAGAGTCTTGACATAGATATAGAATGCCTTGCAGTTGTTTTTAGAATCTGCAGCAATTTTGTTTTCATAACAGGCTTTAGAGGATTTGATGAGGGATCTCAGTTTTTTGTTGAGGCTAACAAAGGAGTTTTTCCAGTCTTAGGCTTCACCCTTTTCTGCAACAGTTTTTTCCTTCTGTTGTAGAGTTTGTTTATGGTGGGGGACCACCAGACTGGCTTCCTTTTTTTGGAGGAGAGCATCTTGGTTCTGTTTGGTATGGCCCATTCCATGCACTTGTGTATGTGCTCATACAGTGCATTGGTGTTTGATTCAGCAGTCATGCACCTATTTTCCATTTGCATGGGTGTCATGAAGTTAGCCACCTCTGTTTTTTTATTGGCTTTGGAGAAGTTTTTTTATGGTGGTTTCTTTTTTTTTGGGGGGGGATGAGGGTGGAATGTGGATATCCATGGTGATTAGCTTCTGGTCAGATCTGACCAGGGAGGAGTTAATTATTGGTGTAGAGCAACAGTCACCCATGTTAGTAATGACCAGGTCAAGGATGTTTCTACCCCTGGTGGGGGTAAGAATGAGTTGATCCAGGGCATTGGAATTAATGAATTCCAGAAAACGTTGAGCAAGTATCTTGGTACATGAGTAATTTTCCCAGTTAATGTAGGGGTAGTTAAAGTCTCCCAGTATAACGGTATTGGGTTGTACCCTAATATTTTCCAGTGTGTTTAGGAGTATGGAGTGGGAGTCTTGGGACATGATGGGGGATTTATAGCAGGCTACAACCTGGATTGTAGTTTTATCCAGTGTTAGTTGTACCTGAAGTATCTCTGATGTGTTATGTCGGGCTACTAGTCTTGAAGTATGCATATCCTTTATGAATATGGAGACACCACTGCATTTAGTGCATCGGTCCAGGTTTAGCGGCCAAAAGGTGTGGTATGAATTATAGCCTGGTAGTGCTGGGGTGCTCTCCAGAGCCTTGAACCAGGTCTCAGTCACTGCATAGATGTCGATGTTCTCCATTTTAAGGAGTGCTTCGAGCGAGTGCATTTTAAGATTTAGATTTCTAGCATTGAGTAGCATAACCCTCAGATTTTTTTTTTTGCTTGTAGTTGTTATGGTGGTAATTTTGTCTTTCAGACATTGCCTAAAAAAAGGCACTATAGGGATGGCAAGACCCTTGGCCAGTATCCAGAATCCCTGGGGTGACAGGTGCAGGCCATCTCTGGTGAAGCATCGAGGTCTGTCGATCATGTCATCCCAGGCAGACAGATACTGGATCCCCTTAGAATGACATCAGAAACTTAGTCAATTGTTGAAGTCAATCATTTTCTGCTTGTACTGTGGTATCATTCTGGGTGACAGTAGGATGCTACTCAGAGCTAGAGTCATACCTGCCTGGACTACAAGATCAGAGAGCACCTGTATGTCTCTTTTCATGTAGTCCAGGGAGGTACATCTCAGGTCATTCACACCAACATGGACAATGACAGAGTCAAACTTGTGGCGGATCCTGGCACCTGACAGGCAGCTGACCATAACTTTCTCCTTATTCAGCCTAGTGAGAGGGACATCAGTGTGCCTTACTGTTGAGTCACCTATGACTAGTGTATTGAGTAAGTTGTTTTGCCTTATCGACTTTGGTTGAGTGGCACACTGTTTTTGTGAGCTATGTGTCTCATGGTTTGTGCTGGGATGTGGTTGTTGTTTGGGTTTCTGCCTCAGAGGTCTCTGTTGTTTGGGTAGATTTTTATTGAGAGCCTCCGTCAACATAGGTGTGTGTTTTTTGTTACTATGTGAGTGTTGTGGTGGTGTATGTTCTGGAGGGTTATGTGTTGAATGTGGCGTGGTGCAGGTATTATCCTTCTCCTTTTGACTGGATAATCCAGTTTGACTGGAGAGTGCTTAGCTTTCAGTTTGGCTTTATATGTTCATATCTCACAATTCATAGTGTTTGGAGGTAAGAGGACAGGGTTGTCTGTGTACATAAGGCAGTTGCTACACTGCCTCAGGATGCCCAAGTTCACTAGGTTGACAGGAGAAAGCACAGGGAACTGACCTTTAGACATGCCTGGATATGAGCTCACTATATTAAGTACTGAAGCCTTTTACAAGAAAAATTTCACTCAAAGTGTCTGAGTCTGTACATAGCACTGCCAAACACTCAAGGGGAAACCAATACGTAGACCATGTAAATTTATGGATGAAGTATTTAGGCAGATATTCTGAAATTAAAAAGAAATCAAGCAGTACTTACTGAAAATAAAGAATTAGCTTGTCAAGAATGATGAAAAGAGGGGAATCACATGAATGGCTACTGCCTGGCTACTACTAATGCTGGTCTCAGCACAGCTTCACTCTGTTGGGATACAATATTCCTTTGCTTCTTCTCTCACCAGAAGTAAAATGTTAGCACCCATCCCAAGAAGAGAAGCAAGCCACAGCCTGTTTGGTGATCTACAGTCTTGTCACAGATGATGCAAGCATCTGCAGGCTTGTAGCCTTTTTCCCGTAGATGCCTCGAATAGCAACCAGACCAATCAGGTACGTTAAACACAGCACTCACTCTCCAACAAGAAACAGTCAGGAATCAATGCACTCTGCTCCTACTCTCACCAGGATCAGCATATAAGCATAGATTCCAAGCTGTCACCTATAAAGCAGTTATTAAGCTTTCTGGTGATCAGCAGTCTCCAGGAAATAATGTACCTGCACTCCTTCTCTCAACAAGAGAAAACAGAAGCACTAATCCCAAGATGACTACTGAGAGACAGAATGCGGGCTCTGCAATAACTGGTGGTCTTGCAATAGATGCTTAAAGGTAAGATGAAAAAAATGGTTTATCCTAAACACTGCAGTGTGCACTAGAGGAGTTAAATGTGAAAGTAGGTAACTTAACTTTTACCTGCCTAAAAAGTTAAGCTTTATTCGAGTCTCTATTTTTAAAACAGCAAGATAAATTGAAATGGGGTGGTCACTTTTTTTTATTCTGGTACTATGTAATACAGTAGGATGGCCAATACATTTAAACAGCTGAAGGGGAGTGATTTCACAAAATGACAAGTTTGTGCTTACTCACACAAGCTAGTAAAAGAAGAGAGGAAATAAGATATATGGTTAAATTAACACAAGGGACAGACAACTAGAAAGACAGTGATATTTAAGCACACAACAATAACCGGGTGGGAAAAATTTCTGTTTGACTCACAAGAGAGACAAAGCTGTGGTGTCTTTTCAAGTTTTAATATGCAGTTAAAAGCAGAATACAAGTAAAACACAATGTAAAGAGAATAAATCAAAGTATACAAAATAGAAAAAGGTAATAAAGTAATACAGAATACAACAAATAAAAAGCAAACTATCCTTTCTCTCACAGCAAACTGTAGCAGAGTCTGGGTGAGCCTTTCCAGGTAGGTTCACTAACTACACATATTTTTAGCACTGTTATTGAATTATCATTTAAGACATAGTCAAACATTCATTTTTATAAAAGAAATCAATCCATATTAACATATCCATATTTACAAGCATTATACGTCACATTGTTTGTATAAGTATCATCAATCCAAGATTACATAAATTGCTCAGTTCCTGCCTACCATTAAATTTCATTCCTACTCCAAAACATTATTCTGCATGTGTTGTTCCCACAATTTCCATTTTTTCTATGTAATTTGCTCCTAACCTTTTCTACAGATCTCATTTCCAGTTATGATGTCTCTGTTATAACATTCAGTACTTAAAATACAGTTGGTTTAGGCATTGATTTCCATTGTTCACTAATTGCTTTTTTGGCAGCCACCAGAATTAAACTTAACAAGGCATTACTATGTCTAAGCAATTCAGGTCTTGTATCCCAGCTCAAAAAATAATTTAATTTGTTGCATCTATTTGCTCACCCAATATATCTGACAGAGTACTCTGCAGGGAATTTCTGTAGTCTAATAACTTATTACACTCCCAAAACATATGTCCCCAGTTATCACTTTCTTCCCCATCATACCTCCAACATTTACCACTTACCTGAGGAAAAAATCTTTGGATTCTGCTTGGGGTATACAAATACCTATGGAAACACTTCCAAGAAACAATCCTAAATCTTCTAGACTTTGTTGCATACTTGAGATCCCCCCATTATTTTCTTGAAAATTGTTGATCCAGTTTGTTCCCAATCTTTTCAACATTTCTCTGATTAATTCCTATAGCTATTGTCCAATATTTTATATGCCCTACTAAATATCCCTTTTTTATCAGCAGCTTCTGTCCTCTACTCAGCTAAAACCTCTACAAAAGCAAGTCTTTCAAATAGGTGTCTCCTATCTATTTCTCTTTTGAATATACTTCAATATCAATCCCTGATAAGGAAGGCAGTCTCTAGCCTGCAGTTCCAATGTCTTCATGATCTCTTCTCAATCTATTGCCTTTTCCTCTGTAGTTATTTGCTCCCAATACCTAGGTTCCTTTGCCAGTTTTCTCCAATAAATTCAACCCCCCTCTTGCCTATTGTCTGTATCCCTAATTGTAGTCATCCCTGTTGGCAAAATCTCCTTTCTCCATTCTTGCATTGGCTTAATTCTTAGAATATATTCTGCTACTTTGTGTATATAATATTCTGTATGGGTGTTGTTATTCTCCCTAAGAATCTGCACACAAAATCCCATTCTCTCCTTATATCTTGAATTCCCCCCACCCGTTTCATCATCATCCCTTTCCATTCTGAATTGCAGCATTCTACTTGTGTTATATTTATAAGCCTAATGCTGCAGTTATAAAAGATCCCTTCAGATCAGGTAATCATAAACCACTTTTATCTGCTGGAAGGATTTCACTTCACCATTGTCCTCTTCCCCTACCAGATAAAATTCCTTCAGGTCTTTATTAATTATTGTCCACAACTTCTCCCTGGTTGATAAAAATATGCTTAATATGCATATAAAATTAAATGGATTAAAACATTTTCACTGGTTGTATCCTGCTATCCATATCTAAAAAGAAGACCTAGCAGTTTCTCAGTTTTTGTATTATTTTTTTTAGTCTGTCCCCATGTATCCTTAGCTGTCATAGCAGAAATACATTTTAATCAATTCTCCTAAGTACTTAATTTGATCATGTCCCTATAAATATGGGTACTGATGGATCAATGCATGCATGGGTACATAGTTTTACAGCTATAGCCTTTGCTTTATCTTCATTAATTTTATATCCCAAAAAGACATGAAACTGTCACAAGATGTTCCAGAACACTGAGATCTTCTTTACTGATTTTAACAGGTGTAAAATAATACTGTCTGCACATAAAGCCTACTATTCTTAATTACCATATCAATTATATTCTTGAATTTCTGAGTCCTTTATTTTATTTGTCAATGGCTCTAAATAAAAAAGCAAATAATACGAAGGAGGACACCCCATCTGGTTTTCCTGTTAAGACACAACTTGTCAGAGAGGAACCCTCCCACTTTAATTTTTGGCTCTGATCCCTCATATATCCTCCAAATTTACCTTATTATTATACTAGATAATGTAGATGGCTTCTATTGCCCTACTCATAAAATCCCAGCAAGCTCTGACAAATGCTTGCTCTGCAGCAAAAGTCATCAACAGCAGTGGCATTTTCTTATACTCGACTTCCCTCTGGATCATCATTGTTATATTAATATTGTCAAATGTTTGCCTCTCCTCCACAAAACCACATTAATCCATATCTATCAATGTTGGCAATACCTTTGCCATTCTTTTAGCGATTATAGACATAAACAATTTATAATCAATGTTTAAAATTGAAATGAGCCTATATGAAGCTGGGTCTGATGGGCCTTTATCATTTTAAGGTACTATAGCCACCATATCTTTGCTCCAGGATGTTGGTGCTTCTTTTCATTTTAAAATAGCATCAAACAAAACCTTCCAGATCTTTAGCACTTTCATCTCTCCCATCTCGCAAACTTACGCAAGAATACTATCTAGTCCTGGAAATTTTCCTACAAATTGATTGTACACCACCATTTTTATTTCATCTCCTCCTGTCTTTGTTAATTGTTCATCTACCTCTAACCTTGATATATATATATATATATATATATATATATATATATATATATATATATATATATATATAAGTCTTCCGCAAATATTGCCATTTTTGCTCTTTCTTGGTTTCCATATTTTTCGGCTTTGTATAAAAGTTCATAACATTTCCAAAATATATTTAATACATTCACAGGACCTCTGGTTATTTTTCTTGTTAGTGACTCTCCAAGTTTGATAATAACCCTTTCTACTTTCTTTTGGCTAAGTCTTTGTGCTAAAAGTTTTTGTGATCTTCTTGCTATTGGAAAATAGTTGCTTAACAGGAATCTTTCTAAACTCATGCATATTATCCAGATGCTCTATTATTTTCTCTTTAGCAGTCTGCAGTTGCATCTCTTCTTGTTCTGTGAGATTCCCCTTATTCTTTAATATGTTAACCTTTGTCAGCCCCTCTAAACAATTTCTGCTACTACTTAACCATATATCTTTTCTTTTATTTTACTCTATTTTGAAAATTCCACTTTCATTTTTTCCCACTAGCTAGCTATAACTGCAAAAGAAATTTCTTTCTTCCCTAAAAACTCTGAAATAAGTTCCACTGCACATTCCTTAAATTCATCTCTTTTTAAGTGGTAGGTGGGGATGCACCAGTGTTTCATTTTTACTTCATTATCCTGCATTTCTATCTTAGTTGTTATTGGTGCATGGTCTGAAATAGTCATTGGATGTGCATCAAAGCATTCAATTAAATGTGCATGTTCTTGTGAGGTATAATTTCTTTCTATTCTTGCCCAGTTATTATACTTTAGGGAATAATACATAAATTATCTCCAAGTTCCTTCTACTAAAGTCACATCTTCCCATACTAAATATTTTCATAAATTTCTTCAAAAATCTTCTCTATTCTATATATATATATATATATATATATATATATATATATATATAAATATTAATATTTTATCTGCCAGATACATCTTCACTGTTGCAAATCAAATTCCAGTCCTCACATATGAGTAATATTCCCTGCTGAAAACTGATTATTTCTCCCAAAATCTTTTTTAAGCTCTATAATAGCAGTTTTAGGTGGAACATAAATAAGTGCCAGCATAATCCTCTTCCCTTGACAGTAGCCCTTACTACCACAAATCTACCATTATTATCTTTTTTTCCTCTTCTATCACTACTGGAGCTACATTGGCAATTAGTATAAGTACTCCCCTTTTCCTTTGTCCCCGACACTCTGCTGAGCATCCATTCTAAAATACTTTCTTTATCAATTTCACATGATTACTTCTGCCCAAATATGTCTCCTGTAGCATTGCTATTTGCACTCTGCATTTCTTAATAAAATTTAAAACTATTTCCTTTTTGTCTATACCTGTGAGGCCATTCACATTCCAAAATAATATGGGTAAAGTAGCCATTATTATATTAGGTTATTAACCCCCCTTTTATATATGACAACTTTTTAAATGCCTGTTTCCAGCTTTTATGTTACATGCACCTACTTATGATTGGCAGACTGATATTTTATACAGTTGTTTCTTGTCATTTCCATTTGAACCTATGTCACATTTTACAAGACTTTTTATCTTAATAAAACTCTCAAAAAACACCACCCAGATACCACCTTAACCTATTAACTTAAAACAAATATACAAAACTATGTATAGCTTCAAATATTGAAACTTCCCCATCCTGATAAGAACAACTGTTCTGAAATTACAGTAACCACATGCATTACCTAACTTAAAATGAAGGTAATCCATGGTAAGACAAATGATACTGTCTGTGCTCTAACACTAATATCTATGTGTTCTTGTCTTATCTTTATTCCCCTCCCAGATGCGAAAAACAGCTTGCATGCCTTCAGAAAATATTAACTTTTAGCCTTAAAAATGCTCTGTTTTTTATTGCCTGCTAGCTTGCCTCCATGGACATATAGGAACAAAATATATAGCTAGCCTCAGCTGCAAATGTATTAGCTCATATTGAACATTTATTTGCTAAAGGAAAACTTTCCATTACATTTAGTGTTTTCTTATTTACTTGCTCACTCAAAAATCATGATATTAGATTAAGCCACGGCCCTTAATCCAGGCATTCACCTATGCAAAAGTAAGAGAAAACATGTCAACTTCACATGTATTATATAATATGTGCAGTTTTACACCCTATCTCTCACCTCAACAATCCAAGATTACATGATATTAACTTAAACATGCTTTTGTCCAGTCTTTCTTCTCTTTTTACATTGTAATACCTACATTTATTAAAACTAAAAAGGAAGGAAAAGGGCACTTGTTTACTTTAATGTATTTATTACATGAAACAATAACTCAAAATGCTTTACTATAAAACATGTAATTTATAACATGAAGTGTTTCATACAAATATTTAGAACAACAATTGTTTGAATTACAGTTACTTTTTCCCTTCCCCTTAGTAACCTTCCAAATGTTAATGACATGAACTGGGTATATGCTTTTTAGTCCCTCACAAGTTCAACAAATAAGCAAAAAGTACAACATTTCCATTTCACAAATGTGACTGATATTTTATACTCTCACATGTATTCTCTAATTTCACTGTAACTGGTCTTCTTCCTGTTTATCTACATCTTCCAACCCCACACTCTGGTTAAAGTCCATTGCACTCTCACTTCTTTTAGTCAACTCCTATTCTTCTACTGGATCTCAACATTTTTCTTTGGAACATTGGAAAAGGTCTCACAGGCAAAGTCTTTCTATGGACTTTATTATCAGAAGTATGAGAAGCAAAGTCCACTTTTGTTTGATGACTCCCTTTTTGTTAGACAAAAATTTGTATTTCCTCCTTAGCCTGTTTTTCATCAAAAATTACTTTGATCCTCCAGGAAAAAAATATTCTAAATATAGCTGGACTCAGAGCTTGAATCTCACACCTGCCTCATGACTTTCCCTGATTGCTGAGATAAAGTTTCTTATCTTATTTCAGGTGTACAGTAAATAATCATTTTACACAAACACTCTACTGTCTTCAGTTCTTAATACCTTGCCCTTCTACCACAGTTTTGTCAGGATCAATTTATTCTGCTGTTATAGGCTCATAGGTTCAGAGGTAGGTAGTAGGCTATCGGCCCTAGGGCCTATACAAGCCTAGCCAAAAAGGCTTCTTGGCTTTCACCACCCCAAAAAAAAATGATTTTCATGTGCCCCTGTCAAGCAGAGCCACAGAAGTGATCCCTGGGGTGAATTTCCTATTTCCCATCCAATCAACAAGATTTTTCTTGAAGAGTGCTAATGAGAAGCTTTGTTTGATATAGATAGGTATTTTGTTCCAGAGTATGGGAAGTCTCTGGGACAGGATCCTATCCTTCCAGCATGTTCTGTTTATTGTGGTAACTAGGTTTATGTCCCTAGAGCATGTAGCTTGGTGGGAATGGGATTTCTTTAAATGGAGCATGTCCAACAGCTCTGGGTTTGACATAGCTTTGTATGTTAGGCAGAGATCACCTCTGAGTAGTGGATATGCGACTGAGTAAAGCTGGAGTTTTTTTGAGACAGTCTGCGTAGGGCATCTGCTTGAGGCAGGTAATCATCTTTGTGAGGTATTTCTGTGGCCTTTCCAGTTGTTGTAGATGTCTTGTGAGGTACATACCAAAAGGGGAGTTGTACTCTATAATGGGTCTAAGTGCTTAAACCAGAACTAATACACTTTTAGAATAACAGACACTAAGCCTTCAATCAGCAATTCCCAATTTAGAAGTATGTAAGCTACCTGTCCTGCCACAACAGTGCAGACCACAAACATTCTTAATGTAAAACAACTGGTTTGATGCCCAAGTGGTTAAACCAAAAATCTTAGAATAACAGTTACAATTTAATCAGGCTACTACCAAGCAGTAATAAATGCAGCAGAATAAATACAATCAAGGACTTTTAAGAAGAGGCAAGGAAAATAAAGTGCAATTTTTTTTTTTTTTTAGTAAAGTGCAAGGAGAGAGGAAGGAGGAGCAGTGGGTTGGCATTCTCAAATGTTCTCTCTGTATTAGGTAGAGTGAACACCAGACTGGGAGGGGTGTCCCAGATCAAATTTACAGTAGGGGTGGGCAACTGCAAAGCTACCAACTATAACAACTCTACAAGAATAGGGTGGGAGGGGGAAAAACAGTTTCAGGACAGGTGATAAACATAAAACAATGCCAGAGAATATATAAAATAATTCAGTCAGGCAAAATTAAGACAATGCAGAACTCTGAAAAGTTAAAATGCCAAGAAATATACTTGTCAATCAGTGATATATTTCCAGATTGTTTGAGAATCACACCAGCCAGAACACCAGGAGTTTCCAACAGTGTATACAAGAATTTACAAACAGAAAGTATTTTTAAATCAGCAAGCCTTGTGGCAATTAGATAACACAAAGGCTGTTAGACCAGTTTTTTAAACTCCTCCTCAGAAATAGGGGTGAAGAAGTTTCAGGACAGATGAGAAACATAAAACAATGACAGAAAATATATAAAAGAATTCAGTCAGGCAAGCAATAATTCAGTCAGGCAAAATTAAGACAATGCGGACCTCTGAAAGGTTAAAATGCCAAGAAATATATTTATCGATCTGCAATATATTTTCAGATCATTTGAAAATCACACCAGCCAGAACACCAGGAGTTTCCAACAGTGTATGCCTCTTTACTAATGTCTTGGGTGCTTTCTCCCAGCCAGGTTTGGAGTATACACTCAATGTGCCCTTTCAAGTAACAAATCTTGCTGTGAAATATACCAGTCCAGTAACTTATTTGTCCTTTCTTAAATCTATGGTTTTCTATGCATGTCTGTTATCTAACTACCATTTTTTGAAACAACTTTTCTTGAGCAGTCTCATACTGAGCTAGCCCTTTCTTCATTTTGACCTCTGATTTTTGAAGTATTATCATTCCATTTGAATAGCTATGTAAAGCTTCTTCCATTTCTTCCAGATTTCTGTTATTTGAGTTGATATACTGTTTTATGTTTTTATTTATTTTGAAAAGTTCTGAGCACATTTGATTTATTTTTTCTTCTAGAATACTGGAAGCCATATCTTGCACCAAAGCTGGAGCTTGAAGTGCCCTTTGCTGGACAGCTGCAGGATTCTTCATTGTCAGAGTTTTCTTTTTCCCCTTCTGTACTTGATTTTCTTTCAGGCTCTCTAAGATTCATCTTTGCTGGTATCTAGGCAGTGTACTTACTAGCCAGTTACTGAATTTGCTAAAATTGGAATCAGTTTCTTTTTTCATACTGAGAGGTTTGAAATTAAGCTATTGATCAGTGTGCAGCCATCTTGGATTTTCAGCTAATAGTCAATCTGTGCGCTACGTGAAATACATTATAACTGTCATTGCATAGCATTATTATTGTTTTGCTGTAGACCTGGTATCATTGCTTGTAAAGCCCTTTCATGTGGGGCATCATATTCTTTTGAGGGTGGTTTTGGTGGCATCATCTAAGCAGACTTTGAATTATATAGCAGCATCAGAGTGTTGACCACAGATATTCTGCTGCACACTCAGTGCATAGAAAGCTGACTCACTATAGACTGCATATATTTGCTTTTGAGGCAATCTCATCTTCTATGTGTGAGACCATTAAAGAAGAGAAATTGCAAACCTAACTTACTAAACTACAAGGTCAGTAGACATTTAGTGATATTACCTGTTTCAGATAAGTGTTTGGGTATGTCATAGTATGCATTCCTATCCAGATGCCTTTGAGTCATGATTGACTCATTGCCAAAACATATACAGTTACAAAGATCATCCAGAGATTTTTTAAGGCAGAAATGTGAATAGATAGACCTTTCTATAACTTGAACATCACCAACAACCTCATGTTCATACTCAGACTGGGTCCTTACTGTCATAAATCAACTCCTTGCTGCTGCTGTGTGTGTGTGTGTGTGTGTGTCTGTGTGTGTGTGTGTGTGTGTGTGTGTGTGTGTGTGTGTGTGTGTGTGTGTGTGTGTGTGTGTGTGTGTGTGTGTGTTTGTCTATTTGTGCATGTATATATGTATCTTAATTTCAATGACCCAATGACTCACCGATAATTTGAATAAGGAAACCAACCACTTAGCCACCAGGGTGAACTTTGCCCTTTTCCCCAGTAAAGTGCGATATCGGAGTTGGGATATTTAGTTAAGGGCAGTATGGGGGTGAAGGCCCCCGCATGGGACTGTGGGGGGGGGTGAAGTCCCCCATTAACATGAGTTTAATTTTGTCTTAGAATTTTCTTTTGTGTCCTGGTGGCCAAGTGGTTAGTTTCCCTTTTCAAATTATTGGCAGTTGCTGGTTCGTTGAAATGACATTTTGGTGGAGGCGACTCAGTTAATTGGGTTTCAGGTAAGTGTTCTTTCGGTCTACTGAAGTAGACCCATCTGTGTATGAGTGCATGTGTGTGTGTGTGTATGTGTGTGTGTGTGTGTGTGTGTGTGTGTGTGTGTGTGTGTGTGTGTGTGTATGTGTGTGTGTGTCTGTGTGTGCATATATGTGGGTATCTAGACATATAACAGATATGCATATTCTGATTCCGCGTAGTGTTTTGTGAGGCTTTTTATACTTCAGCTGTCTGCTTTGTGTGTATTCCTGGAAGGCATTTTGCTTACAGTTTCATAATTATATTTTATATTCCATACAGAGAGTTTTTTTGAGGTTAGTTAACTCCATTTGAGAAAGGAGGTTGAAAACTCTGGTGATTTCTGAATCTTGCTTTGGAAGATCTTCATTTTATGCACTTAATTTACATACGGTATGCCACACTAATGATGAGCTGAAACATACCAATTATTGTGCCCACTAAGCTATATAGCTTTGATTCGGAGGAACATGTTTGCAGTTCTTACTCCCACCCACTAGTGATATGCATTGTATGTCACATCTTTGAATCTTGTCCTTAGTTCAAAAGGCAAAAACTTACATTGAACATGGTTTTTCGTGAGGATGCATAGACATGCATACTGATAAATAAAAATGACTCACTGTAGCAATGTTTTCATATAGCATACTGATAACCCCAAATTACTAATTTTAGCAATGTTTGCATATTGACATGAGATTTCTAAAGAAGTATGGGAATAATATTACATCATGGATAGTTAAGTAACTTACCCATCTGTATTGTCCTTTTACAAAAATGATGGTCATTTCATGATACTTTTCAGTGTTTCGGCATATAATGTTTTAATCTTGAATTGTTTGTTGTTTCACTGTTTCTCTATTTCCTTTTTAGCCTGTCCTACCCACCAACATATTTTTTGTAAAATGTCTAAGCATCTACAAAGGTAGAAATAATGCATATGGAAACAGTGTGGAATGAAGGGGTCACATCACAACAATCAAAGATCTAGTATATTTTAAAAAATATTATGTACAACTTTAACTAATACACTGACATTTTAAAAATGTAAATGTGTCTGTGTATGGTGAGACTATTCTAATGCTCTGTACTGTATCTAGCTGGCAAAAACTGACCTAAAATTAACAAATTTAATGTATGCATTTCTTAGTTTCATTTAAAGAGCCAGCAGTCAAAATACTGGGTACATGTAATGTGTGTGTGCACTGTACATGTCTGCATGAGAGTGCATGTGTGTTTGCACACACACATACACACACACACACACACACACACACATATATAGTGTATCTCAGTGTGCATGAGAGTGAATGTGTGTTTGAATATATGTATATTATATATCTATATATATATATATATATATATATATATATATATATATAAATATATATATATATATATATATATATATATATATATATATATATATAACTATTACATATCTGTGTGTGCGGGTGTGACTTACTATTAACCTGAGTTTCACTATATGGGTGAGGAAATTGTGTCTGTTCCTCTGCATCTGTCTGTTTTTGTGCATTGATTTATATAACTTACTCGCTGGATGTAAAATACTTCCTCTAGTAGCAATGCACATGTCCTACAGCAATGGTGCTGTGGTAGCGTTGTCACCTCACAGTAAGACGTTGTCCTGTTCGATTCTCAGCTAGAGCGTCTTATGTGTGGAGACATGCATGAATGGGTGTACCTTCGTTGAAGGTTGTGCATCAGGGTCGGCAACTTGGCATGTAAAAATCTACTGCCAATCATTAGTGGACCAGAGATCCGCTGTGGTGACCCCTAACCAGGAAAAGCTGAAAGACACAACAAGATGCTGGAACTATTTTCATCAAACATTAAAAAAAAAATGTATATGCCACTAATAAAACAAATGCAAAATTTAGACAGACCATTATCTAATTGCAATAATGCCTTCCAGTGTGGCAATTACATGGGAATAACAGACCTTCTAGGAACTCAAAACACCCATTGAAATACTATTTTTTTTCTCTTTAACTTCCACCCTGTTTGGCATTATTGCTTGGTTGTTAAACATATGTAGATTTTAACTTCCTTCAATGGGTTTTATTTACTTAAACCCTTTATTAGCATCTGTCACAGGAAATGGCACGCCAGTAATAACTTCTTCCATCATATGAAATCGATAATAACCCTCTTCATAGCTTCATTCAGATCTTACTAATCTACATTTATGTGAACCTTATCAGATGTCTTCATAGTAACTATATTATTTGTCCATCAGGATGACAAGTTTTCTTCTTCCTCACATTCATGCTCTCTAGTGTATGCATTTTTTTTATTTTACCCCTCAATGTTGCTGGATATTTTATATAAGCATGCAGATCTGGTGATTCAGTTAGCTATATCAGAATGTGATGCACACCTGGAAATATACAACACCAGGAAATAAATCTTCAATGTTATACAACAGAACATCCCTTTTGTAAACATGTCATGAAATCTTTTCACCATACCAAGTTTCTGGCATGTCAAATAATCATAACAATGAAAAAACTCTGGAATTGAATTTTGTCTCTCTTGCTCTTATATTTACTTGTAAGGAGTTTATGCCTTAGTGTTGACACCTGAAATGGAATTCATAGAGATGTGCTATTTGACAGAGCAAGGCTTGCCCTGTATAGTTGTGATACAGTGCAATATAAAATATGTATGAGTATTGAGATGTTTACTCATGAACATCTGAGAAGGTAGATGTACTCTGGTGTGGAAGGTGGGAAAATGCTAAAATGCTGTGATTTAACAACAATGGATAATAGCAGCAAGTAAGTTATACTGAAAGGGAGTGGTTGCACAAAGACTAGCAAAATCCCCATGAGATTAGAAAGCAAGACGTAGCATGAGTGGTCATACAGAAGAGGGGGCTGTCGGAAAATGCTGTATCATAGTACGTTACAGCAGACTGAAAGGACCTTTTTTTTCTGGTATGCAGTAAGATGTACACTTATGGTACCCATGGCAACAGTATAAAGGGGAATATAGGACAGTAGGAAGTAGAGGAACATAACAAACAGGGAAGCATCTGTCTGAGGAAACTGCCTTTATCATCTGCACAGCTATGAATGACTGTAAGATACATTTTAAAATCAGAGTGGTAGCTGGAAAAGTAGGGCACCTTTTTCTGGAATAGGAAACCTGTTTTGTATTGAAGAAGAATA
Source organism: Protopterus annectens (assembly GCF_019279795.1). NCBI lineage: Eukaryota > Metazoa > Chordata > Ceratodontiformes > Protopteridae > Protopterus > Protopterus annectens. Next base: position 215,820,799 of record NC_056735.1, read on the forward strand.
AAGGGTTGATGGAAAGGGTGATAGTGAAGCATGGTAAAGAAAAATGTAGTCAACAGGATCACCAAATAAACACAAGGCAGCATAGGCAAATGGGGAGGATGTGCATACACTAGCAGGAGGAGACAGGGACTGGACAGAGAGACAAAGATGATGGATAAATGATGATGGGGAAGAATGAACAACTTACAGTGGTGGGTTGTTTCAAAGTCGGATGAAGGTATGCCTGGCCAGGGAGAAGTTAAGGTATTGGCAAAATGCCTGTGCCTGATTGGCCAAGAGGGATACATACTATGGTAGAATTGGGTCAGCATAGTCATTGGCAGTGGTCACACCATCCCCTGGTGGCCTGATGACAGGACTCCACTGGCTGAGCAAATCAATAATCTTCTGCAGAAGGGGCAAAGTAGTGATGGTGAAGTGGGCCACTGCACTCTTTCTTTTTTACTCAAATGATTTTTATTTTGATGAAATAACAATGTTTTAATACATTCATAACATTCAGTAACTATTTGCAGTATTTACATTCAGCCTGACAAAAAGGATTCAAATAAAACATTTGTAATTAAATAATTAGTTAATATGTAAACTATGATAGTTAAGAAGAGTTTGGTTCCATCTGTAGGGTATCAATCAAATTCATAACTTTCCTCCACAGACTATTAACCAATGGCTTAGGAAAAGTTCTTAGCTCTTTAGTTCTTTTCTCCATTAGTATGCATTTCTTCAGTGAAGACAGGAATTCCTCCATTGTGGGTGCTACATTAGAGTTCCATCTTCTAGTGATACATTTTCTGGCTATTGCTAACATGGTCCACAACAAATACAGGTCATCTTTCTTCATATTACTACTATTAACAACATTCAATAAAATTAAAGACTTTGTCAAAACAAATATATCTGTATAGATAGCTTGAAGAAATTTGTTAATCCTGTTCCAATATGGTTTAATATTAGTACAGTCATAAAAAATATGAGACCAGTCAGCATTAGTGGACAGGCAACATCTCCAACATAACCTGCTGTTTGAGGGGTTCATTTCTGAGATTTTCTTAGGTATCAAAAAGGATCTGTGTAGAAATTTCCAATGGAAAATCCTCCACAATTGTGAATAAGAAGTTAAACTGAAAATAAAATGTTGGTTTTATCTTCCATTGATAATGATATTTGAAACCCTTTAGTTAGGTATTGCCAGTAAGAATATTTAGGAGTTGTCTTATAGACAATTAAAGTATTATATAGATATGATAGTTCATTCTTAATGTTGATATTGTTATATAGGATTCCAAAAAACAGTTTATAATTTTTGGTACGGTTGTGAAAGATGAGTTGTGTATTATTCTACACAGATCCTTAGTATATTCTGTGACACTCTGAAGAACCAACCAGTCATTAGGGAATAGGCCATAGGTTGACAATATACATTGTGTGTTCAAAGCTTGTTGATTTTCAGTACATTGCAACCAACAAAATAAGTTACTATTCTCCCATAATCCAAAAATCTCTCTATGTGTTTTATCAGGGAAATCCCTTGTAATAGTAAATGGTATTAAAAATCTATACCACAGTTTTATATCAAAATATGTGTTGATGAATTTTCTAAACACATCAAAAATAGTGTTTATTAGTATTAGTTTAGTTAATGATGTTGTACTATACTATAAATTTAAACTTAAATAGTGCCAAATCTTGTTATCTTTGTCAGTTACCAAAGCATTTTTGATAAATAATGTTCATTCATTAATATAATGGAGTGTAACTGTTTCCAATTAGAAGAGTATCTAGTATTCATCCAATTCATCACTATTTTAATTATAGATGCCTTTATATAAGTTTCAGTCTCTGGGAATTTTAACCCCCCTTGTTCCCATTTTCTGATATGATGTGGATATGCCACTCTATTTCTTTTGGGTACCATAGGAATTTCAACAAAGTTGAAGTAATTTATTTAAGGATTGTCTTTTCTGGTGGAAGTATAAGAGCTTGTGCTATATATAATATTTTAGGTAACAAAACCATTTTTATCAGTTGTAATCTAGCAACAAATTTTATAAACAAATTATTCCATTTGCTTATCAATGTCTTGATTAAGTCTATGGCTTTAGCATAGCTAAGATGTAAGGTTTCCTCTGTATTCTTACCTAGGACTATTCCTAAATAGTCTAGAGTTGAAACTTGGTTTCCAATAATATGATTAACTGGAACCTGTATGTTCTTTTTTTTTATTTAATATTAAATATTTTGATTTAGATTTATTGAAGGAGAGTCCTGAGATTTTTGGGAACTTTGTTGTTACTATATCCACCTCAACTAACACTTCCTTAGAGTTGGGTAAGGTAAGTAAGACATCATCAGCAAACATCATTATTTTAGATATATATTGGTCATATATATTTATACCTCTTATCTTTGGATTATTACATATTACATATTAAAATAGCAAGAATTTATATGGTCAGAGCAAATAGGATAGGGGACATGGGACCTCCTTGTTAGTACCTCTAGTGATTTGGATTGCTTTGGAAGTAAAGGGACCTAATTTGACATATGCTAGATTATTCTCATAGGTTTTCTTTATCATTGTTATAAAATAGGGGGAAAATAAAATAACTGTAAGACATTAAATAAATAATCCCAATGTAAGGAGTCAAAGGCCTTTTGATCATCTAGTCCTATTATCAGTGCTTCATGGTTTCCTCTATTGAGGTAATCTATCAGTGTTAATACTCTTTTAGTATTATCCTGTGTATGCCTGTTATGTATGAAATCAGTTTGGTCTTCATTAATTATTTTAGATATGGGTATTTTCAATCTGTTGACCGTAATTGACATGAATAATATATAATATTATAGGGTTGGGAGGGTGGCCTAATGGTTAAGGTGTTTGCCTTACAAACACAAAGTACAGGGTTTGAATCTCACAGGGGATAACTGGCTAGGCTTAAAATGGCTCGCAAGGGCAGTTAGCCTAGTACTAACCTATGAACCTATGAACCTAATACTTATTCAACAAAGAAATTGGTCTATATGAGTTGCAATGATTAGGGTGCTTATTCTCTTTTAATATAGAGGAAATTAGAGAATATCTCCAAGAAGGAGGGATTTTTGCTAATGTTTGAACTTCAAGAAAGGTTTTATGTAGGAGAGAGATTATAGAAGAAGGGAACAATCTATAAATTCCTTTAATTAAGCCATATATTCCAGGTGATTTATTAGACTTACTTCCTTTAATCCTATCTATAATTTCCTTTTGAGAAATAGGTTTTTGTAAGTCTAGCTTAGGTTCCTAAGGAATTCTTGTTATATTGGGAACCATATTCTCAAACTTCTCACTACATTTGTACTTATTTTATCTTTATGATGCTCTGTATAAAGATAATTAAAAGCCTCCAAATGTTGCCTATGTCCGAGACTTTTTTCCTTTCCCTTCATGAAAGCTACTATCAATATTATTAATTTTTGATTGTATCTTAACTTTCATAGATAGGTTATGAAGATTCTTAGGAGAGGTAACATAAGAATTTAATTTTAGTTTTTCCATAGCTAAATTAGTTTTATGGGATAATATTTCATTGTATCTCTTATTTGCTTCTTCTGTTTTCTTCTTATTATCTGTATCAATTAAGTTCTTATTAGATTAAAGAGATAATATTTGATTTTGGAGTTGCTGTAACTCTGAGTGCCATTCTTTAATTTTATTTTTGTACCAGCTAATGGTTTTGCCATATAGATAGGCCTTAAGAGAATCCAACACCATAATTGTGTTTGCTTCAGGTTTATAATTAATCTCTTAAGAAAAATTGACATTCAGAAGTTAACCAAGATTTAAAGTTTTTATTTTTTGTGATATATGAAAGAATCTGTGAAGTAAAAACTAACTGACTGAATTCCAAGTATATTGTTAACAAAAGGGAATTATGATCTGAAAAGGGATAAGGCTGTATTGAAAAATTCAAGATTTTAAAATAAAGATCTTGTGAGATTTAAATTTTATCTTATTATTTATGGTTATCCCACTCCACAAGGGGGGAGCCACCACGGACCCTGGGAACTACCACTCCATTAGCCTGACAAGCCTGGTCTGCAAGGCCATGGAACGTATCATCATGGAACTTATAAACAAAGACATTGGTAATCTCCAAACTCTAGAATCCCACCCAGTTCGGGTTTGTAAAAGGCAGATCATGTCTCCTAAACCTGATAGATTTCTATGAAGCAGTCACCAAAGCCGTAGATGAGGGTAAGGTGGTTCACACAGCCTATCTAGATCTTTCCATGGCTTTCAACACCATCCCCCATTCTTGAATTATAGAGAAACTTACTAAACTAGATATAACTCCTTATGTCACAAGATGGGTTGCCAACTGGATCACTGACAGAACCCACACTGAGAAAGTAGCAGACTCCAAATCCGACTTCAGACCAGTGACAAGTGGAGTACCACAGGGTTTAGTCCTGGGTCCTTTCCTGTTTGATATCTACTTCACTGAAGTACAGGCTAACACAAAAGGTCTTTGGCTAATGAAGTTCACAGATGACTGCAAACTAGGAGCCCTAACCGAAACTCCTAACGATGTGGACATCCTACAAATGGGCCTCACTGAGACAGATGCCTGGTGCCAAAGCCATGGCCTCAAGCTCAGTGCCAAAAAGTGCATTGTCATCCCCTTTGGAAAAAACTCTGTACCCATGAACTACAACATAGGTGGTAGTATACCTAACACCAAAAGTGTGATAAGAGACCTTGGGACACAGGTGGACAGTAGTCTCTCATTTGATAACCACATTGCCACAGTAGTCAGGAAATCCTTCTACATGGCACACCTCATCACAAAAGGTTCCTCATCCAGGAAAAAAAGAGGTCATTATTCCCCTCTACTCATCACTCATTAGACCCATTATAGAGTACAATTCCCCTTTTGGTATGTATGTCACAAGACATCTACAACAACTGGAAAGGCAGCAGAAATACCTCACAAAGAAGATTACCAGCCTCAAACAGATGCCCTACGCAGACCGTCTCAAAAAACACCAGCTTTACTCCGTCACATATCGCCTACTCAGAGGTGATCTCTGCCTAACATACAAAGTTATGTCAAACCCAGAGCTGTTTGACATGCTCCACTTAAAGAAATCCCAATCCCTCCGAGCCACACACTCTAGGGACCTAAACCTTGTCACCACAATAAACAGAACATGCCAGAGGGATAGATTAATCTCCCAGAGACTTCCCATACTCTGGAATAAATACCTATCTATATCAAACAAAGCTCTTTATTAGCACTCTTCAAGAAAAATCTTGATGATTGGATGGGAAATAGGAAATTCACCCTGGGGATCACTTCTGTGGCTCTGCTCGACAGTGGCACAGGGAAATAATTTTCTTGGGTGGCAAAAGCCAGGGTACCTTTTTGGCTGGGTTTGTATAGGCCCCAGTGCCGATAGCCTAGTATCTACCTATGAACCTATGAACTAATCTATTCTAGTTTGGGTACCATGTCTATAGTCTTGGTGTGAGAATAGTAAAGATTTTGGTCCCAAAGCATTAAAGGTGTCTTTTAATTTAAACATTTCTGTTCATTTTTTTAACAGGCTGAGGATGACAGTTTAGATTTACTATTGGTAGTATCTGTAATATCTGTAATACAGTTGAAATCACATCCTAGCATAATATTACCTTTAGAAGTAGTTGTAATAAAGTATAAGTGTTTCTTAGCAAGTCCATCCCCCATACCAGGGAACCAGTATAAATTAACCAGGGTCAAAATTCTGTTGTTAAACTTAAGTATAACTAAGGCCATGAGTCCATCATTATCTACATGTTTGTAAATAATCTGGGAATTTAAGAAAGTCTTTTTCCATAGAATTGTTACTCCTCTGGTCTTGTTTTTATAAAAAGATTGAGCTAGTATTGTGTATTCCTTAGGGTCCCACATAAATGTGTCATTTGTTTTAAAGTGTGTCTCTTGGAGAAAATCTACTTGAGCCTTGTTTAGTTTAAGATACCTTACTAGGTTAGCTCTCTTATGTGGGTTGTTTAAGCCATTAGTATTTAATGACATCAAAGTTAAATCCATATCAGAATTCTTTAAGGATAGCAAATAATAAAAGTACTTGTATCAATAGAATCCTGTATACATAATACTCTTCCTGAATAGATAAAAGAATATAAAGTGGTGTATTTCTATTTATCTCAATCCAAATAACTTTCCCCATGAAAGATAAAAGTAAAACAATTGTATCAGGTATTTCAAAACTAGAAAAACAGTTAAATAACAAAAAAAAAGCATATTTAGCTCTGATATAAACTTTAATACATCCCTATACATGGAATGAGATACATTCCTAGTCTAACAAACAAAACTATATCTGTTGGACTACCTACCCCAACCATCAACCTTTGTTAGTTCGAGCCCATGTAAACAAAGTAAAAAATGGAGAATGTATTATTATATGTAGTGATAAGTGACTAATCAGATATTGAATCCAATTAGGTTTTAGAGATAGGTTACATACACTATTATTAGAAACATTAAACAGTTATACAGTAATTAATCACTAAGGAAGTAAGAGACATATTAGGATATATTTGATCTGAATTTAGTGCTTAATAGTTTAAAGAAACATTAGCTTTATTAACAAACTGAATGATTACCCAATATACCTAAGCATGTCATCTGTATTAGTTCTAATAAAAACTTTTAAATGACAAAACAAATCATAGAATCATTCAGCATTTATATTTACTTGCCCTCTAAATAAATCTTATCATGACAATCTTCCACTAAATAAAAACATCACAAGAATTGGGTGTTAGAACATAGTTGAGTGTGTGTCTTTCCTAAAGATGTTAACATAGATTCTTAGAAATATTCCATAAGACATACTTGTCTTCAATTAACTCCTAAATTTTTGGAATAGCAGATGTTTAAATGACTGACTAAGAATCAATAATAATTAACTGACATCAGTTAATATGGCAAATATTAATAAAAAACATTATTTATATAAAATGTGCTGTGGATAACAGGTCTTAAAAGTGAATGACTCAAAGGCAGAATTAAGATAGAGTTAGCTGTAAATATCTACCATAATAATAGGGTAATACTGAAACTTTTAACTTCTTTGTTGTGTTTTCACAAGTCATAGGGCCAGATTCATGAAGACTTGCACGGAGTCTAAGAGTAGAGTAAGAGTCCATGCAGCCAACATGTCCGCCGAGCGATCCCGAAAGAGCTGGTAGGGGCGTGTAACAGAGCTCTCAAAACTAGTCCTATACAGACAGGGCTTGGATATGCAAATTACCTCAATTGCAGTTGAAAGCTATGCAAATGAGGTAAATTTGCGATCCAGGAAACCCGAACCTGTCCGAGTAGGAGTAGTGTTATTTGCAGAAATGTACTCAGTTGACAACTGAGTACGGTTCTGCAAATAGCAAAACGGAGCCGTGACGGCTCCAAAAAAGGATGCATTTACAGGAGGAAGCATGCCAGTGGCCAAAAATACAGCCATTGGCAATGTGAAGTGATGCAAAATAAAAATAAAATAACTTTTTTTTTTCATCCTGATCTCTGGGGTTTAAGCGTAGTGCAGCGCCGCACAAACACGCTGCACCCTAAAAAACAGAAAATCAATAATTAAGATCCACAAATGTGGATTTTATAGCTGATATGAATTTACAATGCAAGTGAATGGAAGGCTGAAGACAACATGGCCACTGAGTAGAGGTTGCTAAGGGTGGAAGCTCAGTCTAAGAGATGTAACCAAGCATTAGTAGGCAATCCTCTGCAAATGAGGGTTAGGATAGTGAATCTCAAGTTTATATAGCAAATGAGCACAGTCAGTGGAGTGTAGGAGTTGGATAAGGGGAGTAACAGAGTAGAAGATAGGTGACATCATGAAGGGGGCATGTATGAAAGAAGTGAAGCTCATTGGAGCTGAGTGGCATGTGTCAGGTGACATTTACATATCATTGAAAGAGTTGTGTCAACAGGTAGGCTAGGTAAAGTAAAGAAATTGATAGTGTATGCTGTGGATAACACCAAAGTTTCTTGCTGAGCATGCATGCGTGCTTGTGAGTGCTAGTAAACCCGAGTAAGATAGTGTGCGCGCGTGTTAGCGTGTGTGTGTGTAAGCCGGAGTAAGCATATGTAAGGCTGTGTAAACAGTTGTAAGCGCGTTTGTGCCGGTGTGCGCGCGTTTTAACAAGAATAAGCAAGTTTTAGTATGTGTAAGCATGTGTGTGCGCATGTTAGCTGCTGTGCGCATGTTTGTGCTTGTGTGCATGGCGCTCCCCCCTGAGGAAACAGAAAGGAAAAAGGAAGCACACCAAATAGTAGGAAGTTACCAGGGAGTACTAGCAGAGCTAGCAAGTGAAAACAATCAGAATCAGGCAATTACACAGGCAGTACACTAGCCCAGCCCATCCCAGCACTTAAAACTCTGCAAACAACAGTCCATTATGTTTCTCTCAAGAGACACTGCAACACTGCAGTAAGCTAATAGAAGTGAAAACTGAAAAAGCTTTACTGAGACAAAGAAATGTTAGGGGCTGCCATTGCTGTTATAAGGCGACATATGCAACATGCTGAGGGTGGTGATAATGCAAATGCTGCTGGACAACCCACAGTGAGGAGACAGAGAAGAGTGTGCAGGCCCAGGGTAACCTACCAGGGGCTACATGAGCTGGAGATAGTGGAGCGCTATAGAGTGGACAGAGACCTCTTGCAGCAAATTGTTGAGCTGTGCAGGCCATGCCTCACACACAGAACTAACAGAGGGGAACCCATTCCAGTGGAAACCAAGGTATGTGCTGGCCTAAGAATATTAGCAACAGGTACCTTCTAGAGACCAACTGGTGATATGATGGGGATATCACAGGAATCAGCATCCAGGGTACTGCACCAGTTCCTGGATGCCATGTCAGCACATGTCAGTGATCATGTATACTTCCCCAATTCCCATGAGGAATTGGCCAGCAATATGCATCTCTTCCAGCAAATAGCGGAATACCCTGAGGTAGTGGGTGCAATAGACTGCATGCACATATGCATCAAAACACCAGCCGGTGAGTGAGGTAGGGTCTACTTCAACTGCAAGGGCTTCCCCTCCATCAACTGCCAGGTTGTGTGTGATGCCCAGGGCATAATACTGAATGTGTGTGCTGGCTGCCCTGGAAGCTACCATGATTCCCATATCTGGCATCTGACGCAGCTGTACCAGACATTTGCCAATGGGGACATCCCACATGGTCACCTAGTGGGGGATGCTGGCTATGCACTGGAGCATTGGCTGATGACACCCATCAGAAATGCACACACACCTGAACAAGAACGCCATAATGAGGCACACGCACAAACACGAAATGTAATCGAGCGTCTGTTTGGGCTGCTCAAGTCACGGTTCCGATGCCTGGACATATCTGGTGGAGCCTTGCAGTACTCACCAACTACATGTACCCAAATTGTCATGGTATGTGCTATGCTACATAATATGATCCTGCGAAAACAGCTGCAGCAGGACCAGCATAGGCCTGGGCCAAACAGCCCTTCACCATTGCCTAGGACATCACAGGCAGAGTGTGACTCGGAGGAGGAACAACCTGAGCCTGCCCCAGTAGGCAGAAGGAGGCGTGCCCAGTATGCTTTGGCCTTGGCAAAGAGGCAACGTATAGCACATGCACTGGTTCAGTAGGAACCCTGGAAATGACACCTCTCTCTGACTCGCACATATAGTAAAAGGGATTCCTAAGTTGACACCACCTACTTCCAAACATGTATAGGGAGTGTAGTATGTGCATCCAACATAACCAGCCCTGCAGCACAACCTGAGGCATGATTGCCATGTGTTAAGCAATATAAAGCAGTGCTAAACAGCATTTACCACCATGTAGTATATGTAAAGAAAATTGCACACACCAACTAGTACAACTGTGGTCAATGTTGAGTAATATTGGGCAACATCCAGCAATGTTGGTTAATACTGAGCAATTTTGGACAAGCTGGGTCTAAGTATATGAAGGTCTCTCCAAACACCATTATATTGGGTGACTTCAACTACCCAAACATTGACTGGGAGCAGTACTTAAGGCCCAACACCCTAGCCCAAAGGTTCCTAGAATTTATAAACTCAAATGTTATGGAACAACTAGTCAACCCCCCCACAAGAGGGGATAACATACTGGACCTGGTCATCACCAACATGGGGACTCTATGCTCCATACCAGAGGTATTCCCCTCATTGGTAAGATCGGACCATAAATCAATTCCACTGGATATCCACATCCCGATCCCACCCACAGCCCAGAAAACCACAGTGAAAAACTTCTCAAAAGCTAATGTCACACTTCTCAAAACCAAGGTGGAATCCTTCAAGGCCCCCGGGCCAGTGGAAAGTACGGCTCAAACTGCAGAATTCTTTATAAACGCATTCTATGAACACCTTCAGGAATGCATGGATCATGCTATCCCAAACAAAACCAAGACCTAATCATCCAAAGGCAGGTGTTCTGCCTGGTGGACCCCAGCCATAAATAAGCTGTACAACAGTAGGAGGATGCTACTACATGATAGAGCAAAATCCCTAAAAGGGAATGCATCTCTGATCAGTACCAGTTAAAAACTACGATCCCTCATAAAATCATCCAAGGCCAGCTTTGAGAGAAAAATTGCACAAGTCACTAAGGATAATCACACGGCCTTCTTTAGTTATGTTAGGAACCTGGGTGGCAACAACCAGATATGCTCAGAGTCAGTACAAAATTACAATAAATACACTGAACCCTCAGACATTGCCAACATCCTGGCAGACAGGCTCAGTGCAAACTTCTACCTCCACCCTTCCCCACCTAAAGAGCAAATATCTATCCCAGCAGAGTGCTGCCTCCCTGACATCTCAGATGCTCAGGTGAGAGCCGCCCTCTCCAAAGCAAAAAAACACAGCATCAATGGGACCAGATGGTGTCCCGGGCTGCATTCTACATGAACTCCAAGAAGAGCTAAACCCCCACATAAAGCTGCTGTTCAATCTCAGCCTTACTACAGGATATATACCCAAAGAATGGCATACAGCAACAGTGGTCCCACTCCACAAAGGTAGTGCCTCTACGGACCCTGGAAACTATTGCCCCATAAGCCTGACTAGCCCAGTCTGCAAAGCTATGGAGAGGATCATCATGGAACTCATAAACAAAGATATTGGGGACCTACAAACACTGGATCCTACCCAGTTTGGCTTTGTTAAGGGCAGATCTTGCCTCTTAAACCTGGTCAATTTCTTTGAAACAGTCACCAGGGTCATTGATGAGGGAAAGGTAGTCCACACAGCCTACCTGGACCTCGCAAAAGCCTTCGACACAATACCCCACTCAGGCTTCATAGATAAGCTCTCCAGCTTAAATATAAACCCCTATGTCATAAGATGGGTTGCAAACTGGCTCAAGGACAGAACCCACATAGTCAGAATTGCTGGAGCCATGTCAGACTCTAAACCAGTTACAAGTGACATCCCACAAGGCTCAGTCCTGGGACCTCTTGTGTTCGGCATATATTTTTTCGGAGGTACAGGCTAACACAGGAGGACTGTGGCTGACCAGGTTTGCAGATGACTGCAAACTGGGTGCCATAATTGACTCTCCAGCTGACACAAGCATCCTCCAAAAGGGTCTCATAGAGTCAGATAACAGGTGCCAGAGCCATGGTCTAAAGCTAAATACTAAAAAGTGTATAGTCATACCCTTTGGCAAAAACAAAGTGCCCACAAATTACCACATAGGCAGGAATCCATTGAGTATGGAAGAAGTAATTAGGGACCTGGGGACCCAAGTTGACAGTAATTTCCCCTTTGACAAACACATAGCCAAAGTGGTTAGAAAGACCTTCTATATAGCCCACTTTATCATGAAAGGATTCACATCTACACCGAGGGAGGTCATTGAGCCCCTTTATTCATACCTCATCAGGCCCATAATTGAATACAATGCCCCATTTGGGATGTACCTTACCTGACACCTGCAGCAACTAGAAAGACCCCAAAAGTACCTCACAAAGAGGATCACGGGACTCAAACAGATGCCATATGCTACTCGGTTAAAGAAACTACTCAGTTGCATACCGCCTACTTAGAGGCGATCTATGCCTGATGTATAAAGCCATGTCCAACCTGGAATTAATGAGCATGCTCCACCTCAGAAAATCCAAATCCCACAGAGCTACATGCTCAAGGGACTTGAACCCGAGCACAGAAATAAATTGGACATGCTGGAGGGACAGATTCCTAACCCAGAGGCTCCCTTCACTCTGGAATAAAATCCCAGTCCATGTTAGGCAGAGCTCCTCACTGACTCTCTTCAAGAGGAATCTTGATGAGTGGATGGGAGATCGTAGGTTTACCATTGGGATTACTTCGGTGTCACTACTAGACAGAGGCACAGTAACCTAACCTTAAAAAGGGCACAGTAAAATCAGTTCAGAGGGTGGCAAAAGCCAAACACACTCTGGCTAAGCTTGTAAATGCCTTAGGGCAGATAGCCTAGTATGAACCTATGAACCTAAGTATGGCATAGCAGAACAAAAGGCAACATGCTCATATTTGCTCTACTGGCCCTTAAGCAGTCTGGTCTGCTCAGTATGAAAATATAAAGCAGTGATGAGCCTTGAACCCAGGATACTGTGCACTATAGTCAAAGTACTGAACAACTAAGCCATGACAGTATTGCAGTGGTTAGCCTGTATGAAGAAATGTTGATAAGTCTATGCTAAGTATTCCATGGAAACCCTGCAGGCACAACATAATCCCTGCCGAGTTATGACACAAAGGTGAGTCCCGCGGTAAGGATACAACCTGACTTTTAACACACACAGTAGAAATATTAATATTGGACATGTACACATACATCAACAGATGCAGTGGACCTCAGACAGCAACATACTGAAAGGTCACATTGGGCATGCTCACACACTTGAATAAATGAGACAAATGTCAGGCAACAGAACACTGACAGTCTGAACTGGGCATGCTCACACACTTAGGCCATGTCGGAGTACAGCAGTGGGCCACACATATCAGGCAGTTGCATGTGTTAACCCAGGAACCTCTCACTATCCAGCAATCTGCCCTGTGCACACAGTTATAGGACAACAGATACATATATAATATAGTGGAACCCTGTCATAATCAAATATGTTTTGCAGATACCCAAGTTGTTCATAGAAAGTGGGAAAGCAAAGATGATAAAACCTGCAAACAGTATCAGCAATAAATATTGTGCATCCTGAACATTAGCATAGGTTCAAAGGTTGATACTAGTCTATCCACCCTAGGGCATGTACAAGCCTAGCCAGAGTGTGTTTGGCTTTCGTAACCCTGTCAAAGTAGGACACTGTGCCTGTGAATAGTAGGTCACACAAGATAGCCCATTTACATTTAGTGTATTGTGCCTCTGTCTAGCAGGGACCCAGAAGGTATCCCATGGGTAAACATACGATCACCCATCCACTTGTCAAGATGTCTCCTGTAGGTGGTCAGTGGGTGGCTCTGCCCATGCAAAACTGGGATTACAATCTGGAGTGAGTGGAGCCTCTGGGATAAGAATCTGTCCCTCCAGCATGTCCTATTAACATCTGTGCTGAGGTATATGTCCCTGGAGTGTGTAGCTCCAAGGGAGTTGGATATCCTGAGGTGGAACATGTCTATTAAATCTTGGTCGGATATTTCCCTAAACTGTAGGCAAACAACACGTCCGTGTAGGTGGTAAGTGACTGAGTAGAGCTGGAGTTACTGTATCTGAACTGTGCAGGGCATCCATGTGAGTCCATGCATCTGCTTGTTCTGGAACATTTGTGGCCATTACAGTTGCTGCAGGTGTCGGGTAAGGTACATCCCAAATGTGGCATTGTAACCAAGCATGGTCATGATGAGTATAGGGGCACAATGACCTCACTTGATCAACATGTGAAACCATATGGGATAAGGTGGGCTATATAGAAGTTCTGTCTAACCACTTTGGCAACATGATTGTCAAAGGCAAGAGTACAAACAAGTTGTGTCCCCAAACCCCTAACAACTACTACCGTATGTAATGGATTACTACTTATGTGGTAATGTGTGGGCATGTTGTTATTCCCAAAGGGGGTGACTATGCAACTAATGGCATTTAGCTGTAGTCCATGGCTCAGGCACCAGTCATCCTTTCTCTGTGAGACACCATTTGAGTATGCATGTGCCAGCTGGAGAGTTGATTATGGCACCCAGTTTGCAGCCATCTGCAAACATGGTCAGCCATATTCCTCCTGTGTTAGCCATACGTCACACAAATATATACTGAACAAGAGAGGTCCCAGGACTGAGCCTTGTGGGATGCCATGTGTAACTGGTGTATCGTCAGACATGGCACCTGCAATACTGAGCATGTGGGTGCTCGATATTGACGCTGGTAAGCCTATGCATAATGGCCGAGTGGGGTATTGTGTCGAAGGGTTGTGCAAGGTCCAGGCAGGCTGTGTGGACAACTGTCCCTAAACCGATGGACCTGGTAACTGTTTAAAGAATATGAACAGGTCCAGGAGGCAAGATCTGCCCACAACAATGCTGAAATGTGTAGGACCCAGTGTCTGTAGGTTACCGATGTCTATGTGCATGAGTCCCATTACAATACGCTCCATAGCTTTGCAGAACAGGCTAGTTAGCCTTATAGGCCAATATTGTCTGTGGTCCATTGTGGCAGCAACTCTGTGGAGCAGGACCACTATCACTGTATGCCATTCCATGGGTACATATACTGCAGTAACTCTGATATTGAACAGTGACGTAATGTGAGGGTTACGTCTGTCATGAAGCCCGTGTAAGGCGCAGGCTGGGACACCGTCTGGTCCCATTGATGCTGTGTTGTCTGCTGTGGGGAGAGCAGCACTCACCTGTTTATTTGTGATGTCAGGGAGGTTACACTCTGTTGGGATGGACAGTAGCTCCTTAGGGGGGATGGGGGGGGGACATCTGCACTGAACCTGTTTGCCAGGATGTTGGCAATGTCTGTGGGTTCAGGGTATGTTTAGTCAGTATGCAGTAACTCACAGCATATCAGTGAGTGCCCACCCAGGTACCTGAATTAACTGAAGAAGGTCTTGTGAGTGTCCTACATGTCTGGTGCAATTGTCCATTAGAAGCGGGCCTGACATAGATACATGAGTGATTGTAGCTGTCTGCTAGTACAGATCACAGATGCCTTCCCTGTCTGGGATTGTGCTCTATCATGTAGTAGCATCCTCCTTTCATTGTATAGCTTATTAATAGCCGGGGTCTACCAGACAGGTCCCCTGCCATTGAAGGAGTGAGTCCAGTTGTTATTTGGGATAGCATGATCCATGCAGTCCACTAGGTGTCCATAGAATGGGTATGTAAAGGATTCAGCAGTCAGAGCCATACTTACCATTGTCCCAGGGTCTCTGAAGGATACCACCTTGGTTTGGAGAAGTGTGACGTTTGCTTTTGAGAAGTTCACCAAGATTACCCAGGATGGGTGTGTGGACGGGATATGGATGTCCAGTGAGATAAATGTTTGTTCTGACCTTACCAATGAGGGGTATATCTTAGGTGTGGAACATAGAGTCCCCATGTTGGTGATGATAATGTCCAATATATTGTCCCCTCTTGTGGGTGTGGTGACTGGTTGTGCCATAGCATATGTGTGTACAAATAGTAGCAACTGTTGGGCGAGGATGTTGGGGCCTGAGTACTATCCCCAGTCAATGTGTGGGTATTTGAAGTCACCCAATATAATGGTGTTTGGGGAGACCTTCATATTGTCCAGTGTTCCCAGGAAAGCCGAGTGTGGTTCATGAGTTTGGGAGGGTGGTCGGTAGCAGGCAACAAACCAAAAGGCAGATATGCACAATGTTAGGTGCATATGTATGGTCTGTGATACTTTGTGCAGTGCTACCAACCCAGAGGTATGTGTATCTGTGATGTATATGCATACTCCCCCTATTTGTGTTGGCCATTCCGAGTTTTATGGTCAGAAAGCATGGTATGAAATATAACCTGGTAGTGCTGGTGTGCATTTGGGAGCCTGAACCAGGTGTCTGTTAGTGCACAGATATCGCTGTTGTCCATACTGAGGAGATTCCTGAGTGGTCGCAATTTGAGGGTAACACATCTGGTGTTGAGCAGCATTACCCTCAGTGTCATGTACTCTGTAATGTCTATGGAGGTGGGTTTGTCTTTTGAGCTCTGCTTAAAAAAGGCAGTATGGTGGTAGCAACTGCCTTAGCCAGTATTCGAAAGTCCAAGGGTGACAGGTGCAAGCTGTCCATAGGGAAGCTAAGTGGCATGTCGAGCATGTCACCCCAGGCTGACAGACACTGTATCCCCTGTGAATGACACCAATATGTTAGCCAACTGTTAAATGTGATCAGTTTGTTGGTATACTGTGACATCATACTTGGTGAGTGTAAGATGCTAGACAAGGTCAGGGTCATACTGGCCTGGGCTACATGATCAGAGAGTTCCTCTATGTATCATGTCATGTGGTCCAGGGAGGGACGTCTGAGGGTGTACGCACCAGCATGGGCAATGATGGAGCCAGTCCTGCACTTGCTTTGGAGTGACCTGAGAGCATGGGTTATGTTGTGGATCCTGCCACCCGAGAGACAGCTCAAAGTGACTATTCCCTTGTTTGGCCTGGTGAGTGGGACGTCAGTGTGTCTGACAATAAGTGTCACCTATTACAAGTGTATTAGGTGTGTTGTTTAGCCCGAAGGGCAGTGACTGTATGGCACACTGACATTGTGAACTATGTGATATGTGGGTATTGTAGTGGGTAGCAGTTGCTTGTGTGTCTGCTTTGGAGGTCTCTGCTGCTTAGGCAGAGTTTATGTACAGCCTCTGAGTATGTTTATGTGTGATAATGTGGTTTGATTGCTGTCGCTATAGGTTTATGTGAGACTGATATGTGGTGTGTGTGGTTACCTTCACCACCTGATAGACTATGCCAGTCATGGGTCGAGAGAGCTCAGCCTCCTGTATGTCAATATTGTTGCATCTCTCACATATATCTGAGTTTGTTGGGAGGAGGAGAGGGCTGTCTGTGTACATGAGTCAGATGTGACATTGTGTCAAAACAGCAACATTCACTAGCTCGACTGGAGAGTACACACGAAACCGACCCCTGGACATGCCAGGATATTATGATGACATACTCCGTAGCCTGATTGCAAAGGATCAGTAGGGTGTTAAGTGTGTAAAAGAGTATAACAGGGATTAGTGCTCAGGTTTGTTGGTGTTTTGTAAAGAGTAGCTGAGAAGGATTCCAGACTGAATCATGACACCTCCTTCAGCTATGTCATAAATAGCAATGTACACTCATATATGTCCTGAGTCAGGGCCAACTGTACCTGACTGACAATGCCGACATCCTGTCAGACAGGCCCATATAGACATACCCACCTCCCACTGACCATAGTCCCAATCATCATACCAGCAGATATCACATGAAGAATGGCTGAACAGCTCCCCCCAAAGACAAAAGCATGGCAGCAATTGGATTACATTGTTTTCCAATATGTGTCATGCATGAACGACAGAACAAACAGACCCTGCACCTGAACAGTCTGTTAATCCTCACCCTCTCCACAGGATCTGGAACCATTGAATGTGTTACAGCAACATATGGCACTCCCCACAAGTGTAGGTGCACAACACACCATGGGAAGTATAGTCCAGTAAGCCTATGAAGTCTGATCTGCAAGGCCATGGAGTCCATCATGGTTGAAGTCATACACAGAGCTATTGGAAGCTGACAAACACACAACCCTACCAACTGTGGTATGTTCATGTGCAGATCATGGTTCCCAAACATGCTAGACTGTTTGCAAGGTAGACACCCAGGACATACATCACTGAACAGAGCTACACATGTCCCACATAGACTTTGAATAGCCCTTTATCAACACCCCTGACACATGTCATATCCACAAAACCAACAATCTGTGCATAAATATGTGCTGACATATGAAGGAATGTCAATGTGTCCACAGATAGATCACACAAGGTAAGGATTATTGGGACCTGTTCAAGCTGTTGACACCTGCCGACCCACATGGCTCATTTCTGGGATTGCATAAAACAAAGTGTACATACATTACCATGTCCAGTCTGATGATGTCAGCATCCTACAAATATAGCAGGAGAAGTGCAACCACCCAGTAAAGCATATATCATGCAGTGTTAATGCATATGTCTCTAGTATCATAACATAGTTAGGTAGGGGTTTGAATCCTGCAAATGCTGACTGTGCGTGTGTGTGGGGGGTGTATGTGTGTGGTTTCCTTTGAGATGAGTGCCCTTTTTGGAGACTGGGAAAACAAGTTAAAAGAGGTACATTCCTCTTTGGAAAGTCTGATGATGTCAGCATCCTACAAATATAGCAGAAGAAAAAAGCCACCCAACAAAGCATATAGCGCGTTGTGTTAATGTGTATGTGTCTAGTATCATAACATAGTTAGGTAGGGGTTTGAATTTTGCAAACACTGACTGTGTGTGTCGGGGGGGATGTGTGTGATTTCCTTTGAGAGGAGTGCCCTTTTTGGAGACTGGGAAAACAAATTAAAAGAGGTACATTCCTCTTTGGAAAGTCTGATGATGTCAGCATCCTACAAATATAGCAGGAGTAGAGAAGCCACCCAGCAAAGCATGTAGTGCGAATGCATATGTCTCAAGTATCATAACATAGTTAGGTAGGGGTTTGAATCCTGCAATTGCTGAGTGTGTGTGACACAGTTGGTCAATGCAGTGTGGGTTGTGCTTTTACTATGGTATGACATATCATGATTAAAACAGTATGTGCATTGCACACACCAGGTATCTGCATGGCAAATAAATATGTGTACATGTGACCTCAATCAGTACATAGGTGTGAAACCTGCATACTACATGAATACATTTGTTTCCTTTGACAGATTGTGCCCCTGCTTCTCAGATCGTAGGTCACATATGTATGTATGTGACAAGCCCGGCCACTGTAGTGATCTGTGTCCAAGGTCATCTGTGCCACACACACCCATGACAGTTACTATAGAGTAGAGTGAGTGAGGGTACATGCCTGGGGTATATGTCAGACATGTTCATACACAACAATGACTGGCAATAATGGACAGTCATTATAGGTGTACAACAGCCTTGTGGATATGCATTCTAGCCCCTAATGTCTTATGTGACACACCGAGGGACTCCACAATACCTATGGATATGTGGATACCAAGGGACAGATGACATAACATGTGGCTGTATGTACACATTGTTACCCAACATACATGTTGAGGGCTACCACCTATGTGGTACTGTCGGGATAGTATGTGTAGTAAATGTGGATGACTATGCCATAGTCAGCTTACTGCTATACAGCATGTATTGGACAACAGGTATCTGTCTGTATGATACCCTTGTTTAGGATATACGTCCCATCCAGGGAATGCATTGTAGGCCAATGCATGCATTTCCAGATGTGGATGGACATATCCCTAGTGTGTTTGCATGCACCTAAGAGGGCTATATGCCAAACAGGTGTGGTCCCAGGAATGGGTGGCGGTCAATACCACTGGTCACTGTTATAGTATAGTACTGGAAGGATCCAACTGTTACTGAGTTCCCTACAACTGTGTGTCATTTGTCAGGACATCATCTAATGATTGGTTATAGTCATGCTGTTGAGGTTGTGTATACTACCAGACTGCAAATCATTGACAGGTATCAACAGTATCGCCCACAGCATACTGTCAACCCATGTCATACACACGTGTACCCATGTTAGTACATATCTGTAGTAGAATGCATACTGGCCATCGAAAGATACTATGAGATGTTAACAATGTGTACAACAGGGTATGTCATATGTCCCATGTGTCCATTATGCAAGTACATGCAGACAGTGCGTACCCACCATGTTCACAGATGTACACCTGCTAATCTGTAATGCACGCACCACACATGTACTGTTCACTCACTAACACATGCTGGCAACACTGTACACTTCAGCCAAGTAGCACATGGGTGGACAATACATACTTAGACCTAACACTGGTGTAAACAATGCTACATTGACAATCAGAGCTGTGATGCATAATGTCTGCTCAGATATACCTACAAGGATATCATTACACTTTCCTGTTGACAATTTGCTAATAATGCTACACTGCTATAATGTCATCCTGTGCATCAGAACCATGTTAGCCTGTTCCTGCATCAATGTTACAGATGACAAGAGGTGGCACAGGTGTCATCATATGCACAGGGTATGTTGTTGGTTTGCCAGAGCCCGACATTGACCCATCCAATCAACATGTCTGTGTGTGTGTGTGTGTGTGTGTGTGTGTGTGTGTGTGTGTGTGTGTGTGTGAGGGACAACAGTACAGCATGGGTCAATGTTGATGTAATGTGTGTGTATGTGTGAGCCCTAGTTGTTTGGTTAATGTGTGTGTGTCTGCATGCACACAGCTCCACCATTTGGCTGCCATATATGGGAGGTTGTGGGACAGCCACAGACTGTACCTGCTAGGCTGTACAGATCACTGTCTCTGGGCATGGACACAGTACCTGTGCCTGGCAGGGGTGCTACGGGCAGTATCGGGTACCAACCCTGACTGGGTACTACCATCAGAGGCAGAGGTATGATGACTGGACCCATGTCCCTGCTGGGACTGGCCAGAGCCACGTGCATGTGGTCTACTAGGATGGTCAATAGACAGGCCAGCACCAGCATTGCTGAGGCTGGTACTGCCACTACGGGAGTGGCTGTGATCTGTGTGCCGTCCGCGTTGACTGCCAGCTGTTGCTGTTGCTAGCATGCATCTGCATCGATGTCTCACCCCATCCCGCATGGTCCTGGCTCATGGAAGACACATTGTGGAGGGTGTCTATTGTCTTCCCCCAATGTCTATCAATGACCTCTGTGAAATTCCGGATGACACCAGCAAGGTCACGGATGCTGTCATTGATAGTGGTGTAATGGGCCCTCTGCACCCTTAGTCCCTGTCTGGTGTACTGTTCCATACGTGCCTGTGCCTGCATTACAGCCCAGAACATACTGGAGGTTGTAATACCTCTGGGGGCATGTCTGCCAGGGGCAATACGACCAGTGGTGCTCCCTCGAAAACCCCTGGACATCCGCCTATGTGGTACCGTTCCAGGAATCTGGCTATGGCTGCTGTGAGGGGATGCAAGTGCCATGGGTACCACACTCTACCAGTCAATGCCAACTGTATGCTGTCCGTTGGCTAAGGCCATTGGTGATGAGGGATGTATTGGCAGTATGAGTGTGTGCATAGATGGGGTTGAACGCTGTGTACTTTTGAATGGTGGACCAATGGCAGACCCTGTCAAATCTTCCTGTTCCAAAATACATGTCTCATCATTTCCACTATTAGTGGCAGTGACTTCAGGTTCCCTGCTGCTTTCAGCCACCCCAAACTCAGCACCTGTGAGAGGAAGGCAGGAAACACACTTTACAATCTGTACATGATGTTAGCACACATGCACACATGCACATATGAACACATGCACACATGCACACATGAACACATGCACACATGCACACATGCACACAAATACACTCCTCACTACAGCACATACATACACACACACACACACACACACACACACACACACACACACACACACACACACACACACACACCAGCATTCCAACACATACTCAATAGTGGGTGAAGGTGGGTGCCAGTATCACAAGGCAAACAGTCACCTCACACGTGTCAGCATGCAGAATATGTGTTATTCAAGACCATGCAGTGCAAGTGTAGACGGCCTTATTTAATGACATTATACATGGCTTTGATGCATGTGTGTAGTTGTTCAGTGAGTGGCTACACCCTGGAACACAATGTGTACATGGACACAACATTGCTTTGCATGTATTATCAGCTCTGCAATGTCCTGTGCACCATCACTCACAGGTATACATACCATGGCTGCATATGTTATCTGTGTGAGACATAGATTGCCATGTGTGAGTACAGTGTCTGTGTCCATAGCAGATAATAGTGGGCACAGGTGTAGCACATGCATGCTATGTACACACACGGGATGAGTGGTGCATGTAGATGTGAAGGAATCCCAATGCTCAACATGGCACTTGTACAGTGGGTATGGTGAGTGTGGGACATATTGCAGATATGTCGGTGCCAGCCATGACATGGCATGCTACACGACTGCAACATTAAACACCAGACATACCTAATGTGTGTCATGTGACCTATACACCCAATAGCATTCCAGGACATATATGTGACACTTTGTACAGATGGCCACTGCTGTGCATATTGTGTATACTGGCATATGTAAGCACACACATAACATGCTATGCATATTGTGTATAGGTGCATATGTTTGCACGGGTCTATCTGAGTTCATCGACATGTCAAAATACCGAAAACGGATTCACCGACACGAGAATGTCGAAAGTCACATCACCGACGCCAGAAGATCCACAAGGCAGAAGACCGACGGAGGAAGACACCGACGCTGAGAAGCTGCGATGGGGAAAGGATATGTAAGTCTGTGGTAGTGACGGACGATAGGGTGCGAGTAAGGTAAGTGTGCGATGCTGGTGTTTAGTAGGGGTAGGGGTGGGATAACTGAGTTAGGGTTAGGGCACGGTTTAGGTGAGTGTGCGAGTAAGGTAAGTGTGCGATGTTGGTGTTTTGTAGGGGTAGGGGTGGGATAAGTGAGTTAGGGTTAGGGCGCGGGTTAGGTGAGTGTCAGTAAGGTAAGTGTGCGATGTTGGTGTTTTGTAGGGGTAGGGTGGGATAAGTAAGTTAGGTTAGAGGCGGGTTAGGTGAGTGTGCGATAGTGACGGACCTTAGGGTAAGGGTTTGGGTCAGGGTTGTGGATAGTTGTGTATGTATGGGTTAGTGTTTGTTTGTAAGGATTTTGGTGTGCTTGTGTTGTGTGTGTGAGTGTTGGATAGGGGATGTGTTTTGTTTGTTGGTATGTTGTGTCGGGTGTATGCGATGTCGTGTTTGTGAACTGTCGATCTTCTGGTGTCGGTGAGATGCATGTTGATGTTTTGGTGTCGGTAAAATCGTTGTTGCTATTTTGCATTGTCGATGTACTAAGATAGATCCGTTTGCACACACACAACATTGAGGTGCAAAGCAATGACTGCTATGTGTAGTACTGTGGTCACTGTAAGTGGATGGGGTGTAGTACCATGTGCCTTCATCATCATGCATCTTGTGGTCACTCATGGCTACTAATGTGTGACAGACCACTGCCTAGCATGCTGTACCTGAACTGCAGTGCTGTGGCTACGTTCACAATTACACAGCCACATTGTACATGGGTGTGTTAGGTGCCCAATAGGGAGCATTGCCTAACATGACTGTGTTATGTGTTGAAGAGTGTTGCACAGCCCCATGATAGGCCTCTACCCCTGAGGTACATCATGTGTGTGTGGGTGACATGTGGGATACTGAAGTGTGACCTTATAGCGGGTGTGTAGTAACACCATATGTAGCATGTTTTTGTGTACTGTGTATGATAAACATGTTATGTTGTGTACAGCTGTAGCAGCTATGCCTATCCAATGTGCAGTATGGTGTTGCCACAACTGTGTCTGATGCTCTGCGCATTGCATGTCATTGAGGTAGCTACTGACATTACTGAGCTGTGCAACGTCTTACAGCAAACATGCATGGCATGCATTATACGTAGGTGTGTTACGTGTACATGGCCTACACCTCATCTATGACATGCACATTTCATTACCAACATTGCAGTTATACCACGCTCACTAGCATGGATCGTCTGCCCTGCTGTCACACCAGAGGGACCTACGAGAATATGAGAGAGTTTGTCAGTGGCCACAACTGTGGCATTGCTACAGTGGGTATGCTAAACTACAGTGGAACAACAGTCAACAGTCACAGGCGTAGAGATAATATTCCAAATATCAGTATTGCATAACACTAGGCAGCACAACTGCTAAACACACAGTACACATCTCACTTAGACATAATCTAACAATATAGGTGGCAATCCACTAAGCACAGAAGAGGTTATCAGGGACCTGGGGACCCAGGTTGACAGTGGCCTTTCTTTTGACACTCACGTTGCTAAAGTGATTAGAAAGACCTTCTACATTGCCCACCTGATCATGAAGGGATTCACATCCAGATCTAGTGAGGTCATTGTTCCCCTGTACTCTTCACTTATCAGACCAATGATCGAGTACAATGCCCCATTCGGGATGTATCTCACCCGACATCTGCAGCAATTGGAGAGACCCCAAAAGTTCCTCACCAAAAGGATAAAGGGACTCCAAAATCTGTCATATGCTGCCAGATTGAAGAAACTCCAGCTCTGTTCAGTCGCATACTGTCTGCTCAGAGGTGACATGTGCCTGACATACAAGGCCATGTCCAACCCGGAATTAATGGACATGCTCCACCTCAAAAAATCCAAATCCACCAAAACCACTAGAGCAAGCGACTTAAACCTTAGCACGGATATAAATAGGACGTGCTGAAGGGATAGATTTATCACTCAGAGACTCCCTATGCTGTGGAATAAAATCCCGGTCCATGTGAGGCAGAGCACCTCGCTGACTCTGTTCAAGAGAAATCTAGACCTGTGGATGGGAGATCGTAGGTTTACCCCAGGAATCATCTCTGTGTCACTGCTGGACAGAGGCACAACAAACTAATGGGCACAGTATTTTTTCATATAAGGGGTGGCGTAAGCCACAAAAATTTGGGCTAGGCTTATAAATGCCTTAGGGCAGATTGCCTAGTATAAACCTATGAACCTATGAACCTATAATACAGTTAGCTGTAGTCTATAGATAGGGCATGTTACCTGCTCGCTCCATGTGAACATGCTGGGTGGCTCCGGCCTCCATGACAACACATGTCACAGGTTGTTACTGCTGTTGTCCAGGAGCTACCACACTTAGGAGCAGCTCCTCCACTCTGGTGAGGGGGGGATGAATGGCCACCCCACCACCTGTGGCAAGCTGTTGTCTTTGGATATCAGACGCACACTGCCGGACATGTCTAATTAAATCACTGCAGTGATGGTGTACCTGCTCATATGTCTGGTTATGCATGCCTATGTCATTTACCCAATGAACAAGATCCTGCCACAGTGCAGTCTGCTCCTGCCAGTGCTGGCTGCTTTGGAAAAACAGCATTGTGTACTGCTGCACCAGGCTTTGGACAATTTCATCTTCCTCCGCTGCTGTATACGATGGGTTGTGTTGGTGGGCCATCTGGCTGAAAAATATATGAACAATATGTGTGAGCAAGTCCTGTGGCACACTTTAAACCTTTAACCAAAGATATCACTTTACTGACATATATACCATCCATTTGTCTGTCAAGGGTTACACACGTTCACTACCACTTATTGGTTCTCAGGCCACAACTGACTAACAGTGCCTGGCACACTCTATATATCACACCACTATACAACAGTACCCGGCACACTGTTTGTGACACAATGCACAACCTCGACACAGGGGTATATATCACACCAATGCATGAACAGAGATATCATCCATTGCAATGAATGTAAAGTACAGTTACAGTAGTACCAGTCAACCACCCTAGTCATTAATGTCGTAGCCCTGCCTAACATATGTGTACAGTTGTTACTCTAGGTGGCATACTGTTGTAACAGAGTATATCTGTTGCTGGATACACACGTATACCCTGTAACACATATATGATTGCAGTCATGGTACAGGTATAATTACACACACATCAGACAAACATACAATGCACCACTGTATGCCAACACAGATGAGCATTACCTGTGTACCATACAGTACTGTGTGCCACTACTTACAAACCCTTATGCCTGAGTTTTGTCCTCTGTGCAGACTACAGGAAACACACAAGACAGTATTTCCAAGCAATGTGAACACACACCATACTGTGCTGTTTAGGCTTACAGCTTCAGGTAGTATTACAGTTTCTATGGGAGTTAGATTCACCAGTGGTACCACTCACTAAGCATACATGTATTGCTTTAGCCTACAATGAGACACCACGGTCGTCAACAAGGAACTACGTCACATCATATGCCATACTACTATGTCTGCCTAACAGTACAATACACATCTTTTCTTGGCATCACAGCTAGGATAGACACTACCATGTCAGATACAACTTCACACTAACCTATCACACCTTTACAGACCTTGCACACATTCAGCGTTACACTTATTCAACTTCACATAGCAGGTATTGGACTGAGTACATGTGTGAGTGCATAGTGTCATAGGTAGGTTATGTGCTATTGGCCCTAGGGCCTACGGCAGCCTAGCCATATGCTACCCTGGCCTTTGACACACATGTACTTTGATTTCACTTGCCCCTGCCAACCAGAACCACAGAGGGGGTTCCTGGGGTGTATTACCAATCTACCAAACAATCATCAGGGGTATTTATGACAACTGCTAATGAGGAACCTTGTTTGCTATTGCTAGGTGGTCTATTCTAGTGTATGGCATATCTCTGAGATAGGAGCCTATCCCTCCAGCATGTGCTGTTTAGTGAGCTGACGAGGTTTAGGGCCCTAGAGCTTGTATCCCGTAGGGATTTTGATATGTTGCCATGGTAATTGTCACCCAGCTATGGGTGTGACATACCTCTGTATGTCCGGCAGAGGTCACCTCTGTGTGGCCGGTATGCAATACAGTCTAGATGTGGTTTTGTGATTCAGTCTGCATAGGGCATCTGTTTGTGGCCAGTATTACCCTTTGTGAGGTATGTCTGTGGCCTTTCCACCTGCTGTAGTTGTCATGTGAGGTACATACCACACAGGGCATTGTGATGAGTAGAGGGGAACACTGACCTATATTTCCCTAGATGACACACCTGTTGTCATGACACATACCACACAGACAGATTACAGGTCTAGTGTGGCACTGTCTTCATCAAAGAGGTGGCTACTGTCCACCTGTGTCCCATGTTCCCTTTTCACACCTTTGGTGTTGGGTAGATCTCTACCTATGTGTTAGTTAATGGGTACAGTGTTTTGGAAAGGAGGAAAGGCACTGCAGTATCAACACTTGTCTACAGTCCATGCCTTGGTCACCACACACCTGTTGCAGTACATATAGCCCCATCTCTCTCTCTCTATATGTATATATATATATATATATATATATATATATATATATATATATATATATATATATATATAATATGTATATATATATATATATATATATATATATATATATATATATATATATATATATATATATATATATATATATATATATATATATATATATATATATATATATATGTATATATATACATATATATATATATATATATGTATATATATACACACACACACATATCTATATACATACATGTACACATCCATTGCTGTACACATACATGTACATATAGGCACATGTACAGTCCACCTTTCATGGTGGAGATATCAGTTATGCGACAGTTATGGGATGTACAGTTATGTGATTATATTGCACAGTGTTATGCAGAATGCATGTGGGTGTCCTCGGCCCATGTAGCTTTAACAGGCCTCACTGGCTGTAACACAGCAGATCTGACAAATCAGTCCTGCAGCATTTAACCAGCACATGACATATATCAGCACTGCATGCTGTTTTCTATGCCACACACTAAGACCTACATAGATATATGCACATAACAACCTTCAACGACAGATATCTGTCCACCCTTCACTAACAGTTGCAGTATGTCCCTTGCCCTATGCACATATGCAGATACAGATAGATACGTACTGCTGCCACACATGGATGATTTGCAGTGTGTAGAGTACTCTTCAGGAACATCTACTACATGCCAACACATACATATGAGTTACATACCTTACCTTTGTATTTCCCTGCTCCATCTGTTACAGTTTTGTAGGTATTTTTTTTTTTTGGTTGGTTGTTTGTTTTGGGTTTTCTCCCTCTGTTTCTGTTTCTGTCTCGGTTTCTCTCTCTGTTGTCTTTGTCTCTGTCTGTGTCTCTCTCTCGCTCTCGTTCTCTATCTCTATCTCCCTGTACCTGCAATGATATTATTGCATGTGTGGACAGCAGGTACAGCCTGCTTTTCTAGGTATCTGCACTTGTGCATGTGACAGCCTCTGCACCAATTGCTGCCCACCATTCAGTAATTGCATGCAGCCTGCTGTGTGCTGATTGCATTACTCACTGTGATTGCAGCTGACTGCTATAAAATGCTAGGTTAGGTAGGCATAGCCCTTTCAGATTTCCAAGGTGGGGCCCATGCTTGTTTGCTCTGGACACTGTTGTGTCAGTCAGAAGGTTGGTATATGTCTCTTATCTGAAGCTAGGGTTGTAGCCAGTGATATGCATGTTGTACTCAAACCTGAATGTTGCTGCTTCCAGTACACACTTCTCAGTGTAGACATGTACTCACCCCTCCAAATGCTAACACAGGATACATGAGAGTATGTACTTTCTTTCTGAATTAGACATTTAACTGCCATACAACTGTGGTTAGTGCACTGTATTCCTGTGGTACATGCAGTGTTTGTGAACTGCTATACTGTAATTATTACGTTACTCATCTCTGAACGGTTTGTGGTTTTTTTTGTGCTGACATTAGCACAGGCTGCTCAACACAGCTGGACATATTTCAGTACAGAGTATGCCTACCTACACCCTGGTTTTTGCCTGAATACACAGGTGTGTTGTACCTTTGGGTAGGGGTGCAGAACTGAAAGAGCATTTTTTATTATCATGTGAGGTTTATCTTGCTGAACATACAGGATAGCTGTGTACCTGTTAGTCTATCAAGGCAAGTAGTCTGTCTGTGTAGCTCCCACCTGTGGACATATCCAGATGGTATCTAGAGGTTAGCCTATTATACTTTGTCTGTGCACAACACCAGTCTTTTCAGCACTGGCACATTGGCATTGTCACAGTTGGTTGCTAGCAGTACATGGGTACATCCTGTGATATTTCTGTGTTGTACTCCTACATAAGGGCATGTTTGTGGAACACCTTCCAAAGCTATTTGCAGAGTGTGTAACAGCAGTAATGCTGATATGCCTGTGTGTTTCTGCCTCTGCCAGGCCTCAGATACTCTCAGGTATGTATTTGAACGGCCTCAGTGAAAGGTACATATACGTTAGATACACCTGCAATATATTACAGACATATTGCAGTTGAGACTTTCTTGGGAATCAGAGCATATGTATACCTACACCTTTTCTGATGTGCAAGCACCTATTGAGATTATTCATTACGTGTGATTCCACACTTGTCTGCCTAAAGTTAGTACTTTCCAGAGTGATTCAGTGGGGCACAGGTAACATTTGTTTACAAATCAGGGACATCCCTGTAAAGCAGTCACAGTTGGGGTGTCTGGCCTCTACCCTAATCAACTTTGCCAGTATTTATCCTGGTCTGATACTGTGTGGTGTTTGTAAGGTGCTACTGTAACATTATTCCCTGCTTGGATGGCTGATTTTCTTTTCACAGTCATGTCATGCAATTCCACAACAACTGCTGGTAAAGACCCACAGAACAGGATTTGTGTTATACCATTCCTAATTTCCATTTCCATTCCCTCATTGTAATGCATGATATATTTATGTCAGCACCAAGTTATTTGTATATCTGCTGTGGCTTAGTGGTAATTCATGCAGTCTATTGTGTCAATGGTCTGGGGTTCAAGACTGGCAGAGGTCTTTTCTTTTGCAGCTGAGCAGAACAAGGGCCCTCCCATAGAGTGACTAAGGCACTTTTAAGCAGTTGTAAGTGGGTTTGCATGACGCTTAGGGATGGTTAGCTAAGTGCACAAAAGCGCACACTCGCTTAAACGTGCTTACTACCACTTAAAAGTGCTTACTCCCGCTAACCCCCGGGCTAATTTATTTTAAAGAAAAGAAAATGGGGAGATAGGAAAGTGGTGAAAAAGCGGGCACAAAGAGGAACAGACAGTAGGTAAACAAGCTTGGGATGTGCAGGATGGGTGTAGGGAAGGTCCGTAGCTGCCCATTTCTTTACCAGCAACAGCTTTGCATTTGCAATAAATTTGGAATGAAATTTGAATCCTTCCACCCCTGGGAGAGGGGTGAGGACAACAACATATGTTGTATTGCCAATTATAATTATCAGTTTACATGTCTAGTGGGCATGTGTGCAAAATGGGCAGCTATGTATGGGGTGTAATTTTTTTGTGGGTACAGATTGCCCTTTTTTTTTTTCCAGGTGAGAGTGGAAAGTGAGGTAGAGGAAGTAGGTATGTTCGGGGAGGTAGGTTGGGGAGGTAAACAGACAAGACAGACAAGACGCATACAGGGGCGGTGTATGACACATGGGATGGGTGAACACAATTGACGGGGACGGATGTTTGGAAATCGCAAGCCCATGAGCCCACAGATGGTAACAGTGGAACTGAGATCCCCACCCATGGGCAGTCACCACTGCACCTTCACAGCCCGAGGGTGGTTGTGCTGGGGGCTGTATAGGATGGGCAGGCTGACCCATGAGACGCGCCACTCTTGCCTCGAGCTGGCGTAGGGGATCAGCAACTGAACTCTGGATCTCCCTTACGCACCACAGCCCGGACCCTTCGAAGGGTGACAGGTGGCCCTTCTCTGCCCACGCTTGCACGGGGAGGTGAGCCCCATCCCCTGCAGTGTTTCCACCTGAAGGTGGCACAGGACCACAGAGGAGGGGAGCCTGGGCTGGGCATTGGACCTGCTGGTGCCAGGTGCACTCTCCAGCTGAGGAGGGACAGGTGGGTCAGCTGGGACCGGCCTTCCCATACGTTCTGTGATTAGGTGTGTTTAATTACAAGATAAACAACAGCATTCTAGATTAGTTGTAACAGCATGCAGTAATATTCCCATTAACCCAACACACCAAGGTTCCAACAGTTGAACAGCAAGCATAACAGATGCATATATTGAACGACAGTGGATATTCCAACATCATGCAGGGATGTTTGGTAGCAACAGGCCACCATGATTGTGATGTTTGAACAGGGCACATGCATCAACATGAATGCAAATATTTATAGAACAATAGGACATATGTCCCAACAAATATTTAAGATTACACATACCCAGTGAGGTGTGGAATTGCATGGTTTATGCACATACAGTAGGGTGTAGAAAAAAACCTCGATTAACATCTTATAATTACTTTTAGTCTACACTACATTCCTAGTGACCGCAAGTGTATATCCCCTACATGTATTATTACACTTGCCACCATGCATTAGGTTGTGCAATGGATTTGGCTAGTTCAATATATGCCTGACCTATATCTGACATACTAACTGTCCAAGATGCAGATGTTACTGCGACATATTCCTTGATTGCATTTATATTTCTTTATCGACATATCTGGATGTTTTCACATGACATTTTCACTTCTTTTTGTACAGAACCCTGCATTTCTTGACACACACTCACATTTCTAGGGAACAAATTAACATGCTACTCATGTTCCAGATTTAGTTATGCATGCCAGCCAGTAACTGACTGTTGAGGACTGTATATATGCTTCACAGTTACTAGCACTTCCATCACCCACTTTATATGGGACTGCACAACTCTGGGTTGCCAGCACTTTTTAAAACAGTACTATTTGTATAATGCAAGGGTACAACAACATTTCAAACTAAGTCACACAGACATACTCCGGGTTTTAGACCTTTATTAATGACATTACACACTTTTCCACAGGCTCACTCCTATATTTGTTATAACGGTGCATATGGAAGACATATTCAAGACATATTATACCTTTTTTTAATAGGTTAGAACTCTCTCTTTCAGGCTCACTCACTTATTTTATATGACAGTACCTGCAGAGATATTACCCCAGACATATGTTACCTTTCTTAATGGGTTACTATACTCTTTTTCTGGCTCTCTGACTTTTTTATCTGACAGCACATGCAGAGGACTTATTCAGGCCATTTTATGGCTGTATTATTGGTCTACAACACTTTATTTCATGCTCTCTCCCCTATTTTATATAACAATACATGCAGAATAATCACTAACCTGCCTGGTGGCACAGCCTTAGCAGCCTATCTGCATAGGCTTGCTGATTCGCAGCACGGTCACCTGCAGCTGTAAAGTAAATTAAGGGATATTGAGACATACCTATCCGTTATACAGAATCAATTATCAATTCCTACATACTGCATTCCATGGCTACCTACTCAGTTGTGGGGCATCCTGCATCCCACGGGCCTCCTGTATCCATTGGTTCAGGCGGTCCTGTTTCTGTCTCTTCAGGTCTGCATGGTGGTGACGGACCTGCTCACCAGTATGAGGAATGCCTGTGACACTGGTGAGGTCATGAGCTAACCGGTTCCAAGCCTCTGCCTTGTACTCCATCCCTTGGAACTGGCCCTGCAGGAGTCTTGACTCATGGAGGTGGACAAGGAGCCAAACCATGTATTTCGACTCCTCGATGCCCCAACATTGTGCACGGAAGCATGTACCCTCTCCAGCACCAGCCATTCTAACTGCAGATGTGAGCTATAATCAGTTATGGTGAGTATTCCCGCCTATGGGGCTTAAATATGCCGCATTTCCCGCACTTTTTTGTGATTGGCCATTTTTGAAAATTCTCGGCTGACTGCAGACCTGCTTAGTAATGGTTAA
Source organism: Protopterus annectens (assembly GCF_019279795.1). Lineage (NCBI taxonomy): Eukaryota > Metazoa > Chordata > Ceratodontiformes > Protopteridae > Protopterus > Protopterus annectens. Next base: position 215,853,448 of record NC_056735.1, read on the forward strand.
GCTACCATTACTAAGTATATGTATGTTAACAGTGGCTATTTTTCCTCAGTTGTCATGGCTTAGTGGTTCTGTGCTTTGATTGTGATGCACAGAGTCCTGGGTTCGAACCTTGTCATTCATTTTATATTCATACTGTCCAGACAAGCTAGGGGTGTGGCTGCTTTTAAGCAACTTTGCTCTACATTGCTCCACATTGCCCTACGGTGTGCTGGTTGGCACGGCACGCACGTCTGTGCAAACACATTGTGCTGGTTAAAGCACTATTTCGCTATGAGCATCTCTATTGCACTAGGTAAAGTGCTCTTAAGCTTTGGGCAACTCTATTGTGCTGGGTAAAGCACTATTAAACTATGGGCACTTCTATTGAGCTGGGTAAAGCGCTATTAAACTATGGGCAACTCTATTGTGCTGGGTAAAGTGCTGCTTAACTGCAAGCAATTATATATCAGGATCCTTTAAAAATTTAATATTTTGTTCACTGATACATTGGCCATTTCACTGCTTTTTACTGATATTTTAATCATATGTGTCAGGTATTATTCCATGTACTGATTTAAAACATAAATAAGAAGGGGAGTGGTGGGACTCCAACCATGAATGCCTCTTCTTTGTGTGAACGCTTTACCTATTGCTATTTGGTGCGATTTGCATAAACATTCTTTCTTATGCTCTTCCATGTTGGAATTGCTAACTACAGCTAAGCAATGGGCACACCCATGCACACACGCGCAAATACGGGCAGCTATTTTGGGAATTTAAAAAAAATAAAATTAATTTTTTACTTTTCATAACTGTGATGGGGGTTTACAATGTCAGGGAGTGTGGTGTTGGATGCAAGGACATTTGAGTGGACTCGCTCTTGTGTACTTTCATTTTCCTTTTCCAAACCTTGCAGGGGCATGGCCATTTAGACTGCTCGGCAGTTGGACACGCCCCCTGCTTTTCTACCTAGTCCGTGTAAGACTTACGGTTGAGTCAGCATGCCCTCATGAATATACAAGGCACGCGGACATCATACCGTTCAACTGCAGCCTCCAAGTAAGACTTATTAAGTCTTACATGGAGGATTCGTAAATCCAGGGGATAGATATTACTGAGCTTTTTTCCCTGTCATAAATTGCTAATATACTAAAAAACATGACTTTATAATAACTGAGAACAATGACATCTGAAACCTAAAATAATATCTAAGATACAATATGAAATTCATCATATTAAATGCAAAATAATTATAGTTCAATCGAAATTAATCACACATATATAGTCTAGGATTTAATATGGTATTCGAGTATCTTTACAGTTATTACCATTAGCCATAAGCATTTTCTGTAAATGTATAAGCCTATACTAAACACTTGCTAATTGCATGGGAAAGTTATTTATAAAGATCTATTTATAAGAAATCCAGTATATTCACAAGAAATAGTGGCTATAAATAACTGTTTACAATAAAAAATAACATAACATTTCTGTATATATTTGATCATAAAATATAGTCACTATTATAAAAGGGAATAGTGAATAGTTTGCAGTCAGTGTAGCTCATAATTCTTATAAGAGAAGCCTACTATGCTATATTAACCAATCAGAGCCTTGACATTCACAATTAGGATAGCATATACACATTAGTTATAATGTAATCTGATCTGCATGCAGATAATGTATGATGTCATGAGCTAAGTAAGAAAGTTTCACTTCTTAAATTTCAAACTGACATTTTCCTGCCCAGCACGCTACACAGTACAGTTTCTTGACCTAACTGTATCACAGAGTCTGCTTATTTACAGTAACAAATGTAAAGTTTAACTGTCAGAAACTTCCAATCAGTAAATTAACATTCAACACACAATAAATCATCTCTGGACAACACAAACCATTCAACTACAACCTTTCTCATAACTAAACTCTATATAACTGGCAAATTCAAAACATACAAACACAGTCTTTTTAGAAGCACTCTAAAAGAAAAAAAAACACCTCTCTCATTACATAGAAACTTTCACATCTCAGCTAGAGCATTTAATTTATTAGGCAGAACAGACCATAAATTCATGTCATCATTCCTTATTTTGAATACAAAGTCATTTTCTAAAGCAAGCACTTACCAGGTACACCAAGCACGAATGATCCATAATTCAGAGACACTCTGACAGTTACGGACATCTAGCAATAAACCATTGCTGCTAAGTAGATATACAAGAGACACATGCTGCTAAAAATACAGGAAACATAGTGTCTCTGCCAAATTCAAGTTGAATATAGCAAGTCCGTTGCCAATAAGAGACAAAACAGTACTTTAACATTACACTCTGCAGGAAACATAACTTGTAATCATTTAGAAACCTTGTGCCATAAAACATACAGGCATATAACTGTCATAGACCCCCAATTTATGTCAAAAGCCGGCAAACAGCTTTTTGTTCACACAGGTACCAATATTTATTCTGAAACAATCAGAAGTTATAAATAATAAAGAAACTACTTAATATATACTACATCATAGATATGCCCTGTTATCCCATGCATCCAAAACAGTTTTGATAAATTCTGAACAGTGACTATGCCTGTGTAATAACTCAGAAGAGCATTTAGCAGAGCAAAGGGTATATATTATTTGATGTATCGCATGTCATCTTAAGGTCATAAAAGCAAAGATAGTTTACTGTTCAATTATATCACTCAATAAGACAGTAATATTGTACTAATATACTAAAAAGCATGAACAGTTAATTTGTATATGAACAAAAAAAAGGTATAGAAATGAAAAAAGAAAGAAAAACAATAAGAGAAAAAAAATGATCATGACATACTTTTGAAAATTTAGCAAGTATAAAACAAATTAGAGTCAAGTTGCAGTAGATGCTTTGAGAGATTTAGTGGGAACAGTAGTCTTTGACTCAGTTTTCCATTTTTTCTTTTTAACATCAGTCCAAGAAATTTTATCAGTAACTCTCTTCAGTGATGCAGATGCCCATTCCATATCTTCAGGTAAGGAAATAATGTTATTGTTTTTAATAAAGGTAGTGACTTCCTCTAAGGCATTAAATGATCTCATTTCATTCTGATGTAGAATTTTTATTCTGGCAGGAAAGACAAGCTGAATTTTGATGTTATTCTGCTTTAACAGTTTTATTCATGGTCAAGCTTTTTTCCTCTCTTCCTAAACCGTAGTAGAATAGTCATTGTCAAACCTAATTGGGTTTTGATTAAATTTTAGTGGACTTTTCCTCAAGGCAGATTATAGGACCAACTCTTTGTCCAGAATAAGATAGAAATGTTATGACTATTGATCTGGGAGGAGTAGAGGAGGATGTTGACACTGGCTTTCCTAAAGCTCTATGAGCCCTTTCAATACCAAAGGACAAACCCTTTTTTTTAGTCTAAAATCTCTGGAATCCAGGTGTTCAGAAAACAAATATCTTGTCCTTCAGCTCTCTCAGGTATGTCAAAAATCCTTATATTTGATCTTCTCTCCCTGTTTTCCAGGTTATCCACTTTATTGAGAAGCCAAGTGTTTTGTTTGATGAGGAAATCTTTCTGGCTTTCTTCTTCCTTCAGTCTTCCATCAAGATCATTCAGGGATGCTTCTAAGTGTGTTATTCTGAATTGATGCTGCTGTATAAGTTCCTTGAGAGAATATGTTTGTTTCTGACAATTTTCCTTGTGGTTTTGTAAATTCTCCTTAAACTCATCCATCTTTAGTGAGAGTTCTTGTAGCGCAGATGTCACAAGCTGCATTTCGTTTTTAAAAGCCATGTCAGAATGAGAAGTCTTCAAAGTGCTCATCTCCACAAATGATATATTCTCCTTTATAGTTTGTCAGGAAACATTTTCCTAAGTTCACCAAGGTTACTAATAATATAGTTTATACTTTCATCTATCAATTCTAAGTATTTTTGCTAAAATATAGTAAGTTATTTCCTGTTTTTTATAATAGTTTCAAAAAGCTCTCAAAAACTGCTGCTATCAGCTGGCCATCTAGGCTCCACCCCCAGCCTCTGCACTCTTCACTGCTTCCTTCACCATCTACCTTACTGACGTCTGGGACAAAGCAAGTCAATGAGGTTGGTACCTGCCTGGGAGAGGTCAACTGTCCCCGCCCCTTGTTTGGCACTCTTTACTAGAAAGGCTCACCCAGACTCTGCTGTCCTTTGTTGTGAGGGAAAGGTTAGTTTGCTTTTTATTTGCTGTATTTTATATTACTTTATTGCCTTTTTCTATTTTGAATATTGTGATTTGTTTTCTTTACCTTGTGTTTTACTTGTATTCTGCTTTTAACTGCATATTAAAACTTGAAAAGAGACCACAGCTCTGTCTGTTGTGAGTCAGGCAGAATTTTTTTCCCTACCCTCCTACCCGGTTACTATTGTGTTCTTAAACACCACTGTCTTTCTTGTTGGCTGCCTCTTATGTTAATTTGACCATATATCTCATTTCCTCTCTGCTTTTACTGGCTTGTGTGAGTAAGCACAAAAGTATTGTTTTGTGAAATCACTCCCCTTCAACTATTTAAATGTATTGGCCATCCTACTGTATTCCATACTACCAGAATACAAAAGTGACCACCCCCTTTCATTCCATCTTGCCATTTTAAAAATAGTGACTTTCCACTAAAAATTAACTTTTTAGACAGGTAAAACGTAAGTTGCCTACTTTCACATCTAAATATTCTAGTGCACACTGTAGTGTTTAGGATAAACAATTTTCTTTTCATCTTACCTTTAAGCATCCCTGTGACTAGCACTTGCTCTAAAACCTGCTGGAAAGCACTAAGAAGCCTTAAACTGATACAAGCACTCAACTCTCCTTGTTAATAAGTAGAAATTAATCGTAGGCACTAAACAACCTATATTTGCAAAGTACCTTGCTAAGGTAAGGGAAAACAGCTCTTGTACTTTACAAAAAAAACCCACCAAACCAGGCATGTCCAGGGGTCAGCTTCCGGTGATTTCTCCTGTCCACCTGGTGAATCTGGGCATACTGGGGCAATGCAGCAATTGCCTCATGTACACAGGCAACCCTCTCCTCCTACCACCCAACACTACAACCTGTGAGAGATGCACTTACATAGCCAAACTGGAAGCAAAGCTCTCTCCACCCAAGATTGTGCTAGACAGTCAAGAGGAGAAGGTTGACACCCACACTACACCTCAAGCAACACATAGCCCTTCTAAACCCACACCACCAACAACCTTACATAACAACACTAAACCCTCATATGCCGAGGCCCTTAACAGTAACCTGCCCAAGTAACAAGGACCTCCGAAGATGAAATGCAAACAAACACCAATCACAACCAAACTGTCACATTGCTCAACAAACCAGTGTGCCACCCAAGATTCTCACTACACCTTTCTAAACATACTGAAAAATATTAAGATACGACCAAACACCCCAATACTTAGTGATTTCAACTACCGTGCCATTAACTGGGAAAATTACTTGGGTACCAACATCATTTCCCAATGATTCTTGAAATTCATAAATTCCAACGCCCTGGATCAAGTAGTCCATTGTCCCACCCGGGGCTCCAATATCCTAAACCTCGTCATTATCAACATGGGAAATTGATGCTCCACACCAGTGGTCAGCCCTTATTGTTTAGGTCTGACCATAAGCAAATCACTCTTGACATCCACATCCCATCCCCACACCCCAGTAAGGAAACCTCTGTAAAAAAACTTCTCTAAAGCCAACTTCAAGCTACTCAAGTCAGAAGTGACAAACTTCAAGACACCCATACAGACGGGAACTGAAAGTTCGACTGTTGAATCCTACACTAAGGTACTGTACGAGCACATCCACTCATGCATGAATCATGCCATCCCAAACAGAAGAGTTCAAAAAAGTACTGCCAGCCCAAAGTGGTGTGTAAAAAAATATATTTAATGTGACAATAAACAGACCGGTTTCGGCAAAGATTACATAGCCTTCCTCAATGTAACAAAACTTCCTCAAATACCCACATAATATATGCAAAAGTTAAATGGCAAGAGAACATGATTGGTCACAATTGCGCATTGAGCCCAGGGGGGAATAACCCTCCCAGTTTAATGATCCATTTTCTTTCTTTGGAATTTAATATGTTGTGGCAGCCAACCTTATTCCCTTTCTTACTAATGACTATATCTATAAAAGTAAATCTAAAATTAGCTGTAGGGTGATTCAAAACATGCTTATACAAGGCACTATTTGCTTTTTTGTTTTTGATGTCATTAATGTGTTCACTAATATGGAGTTTCACAGTTCTCGAAGTTTGTCCTACATAAAACGCAGAACATGAGCAGGTAGCCAGGTAAATCAACCATTTACTAGAGCAACTAGCAAAGAAATTTATATCATAAACCTGGCCAGTATTCCTGCTAGTAAATTGTTTAGTCTTGTCCACCTGGATGCAACGAGTACAGTACCCACATGGGAAACACCCATCCAGATGATCCCCCATAAATGTTTGACATTATGAATGAATGCCCAAGAACCCAGTTTTGTAATGAGTAAAAAAAGAGCCCAATGTTCTGCCCCTCCTATACCCAAAAGGGCAACTCGCCGGTAACATATTGGCAAGCCTGACATCTCCCATCAACATTTTCCAATTCAGTTGGATCACTTGTAAAAGATTATGTGTATTGCGCCCATAGGTAGTAATACATCTAATATGTGAATCCTGAGAAGGGGACCTAACCTTGTATCTCATCAGATCCTGTCTATCTAATAAAGACACCTCACTACAAGCCATGGTAATGGTGCCAGATTTGTACCCCCGTGCACTGAATCTACCCACCAGGTCACACCTTTGCTGTTTAAAAGTGTTAGAAGCAGAGCAAATATGCTTGATTCTCATAAATTGGGATTTAGGTATGTTGCGTATGATATGGGGAGGGTGATGACTAGAGGCATACAACAAGGCATTGTATTCTGGAAATTTCAGGTAAACCTGTGTGTCCAATGTGTGATCAGGATTCCTGCTGACCAGAACATCCAAACAAGTAATCAGGTTCAGATCAAAGTTGCATGTAAAATGAATACCCCATTTGTTGCTATTGATGTAATCCAAAAATTAATTTAAAAAGGCAACATCAGCTCGCCATACTAACCCGCAGTCATCCAAATAACGATGCCAAATGTCAATTTCAGACAAATACAGATTGTGAAGGGGATCGTAAATCAATTGTTCTTCCATATATGCCAAAAAAGATTGGTATATATAGGGGCAAATGAAGCCACCATAGCTGTACCCTGCATTTGCAAATAACAACAATCCTGATAATAGGATACATTCTTGGTTAGTACATGCTCAGTTAATCCCAAAAGAAATGTGTTGATGCCTGGTGGTTAGAGTTCTGATATTGTTAACCAGTGTTCCAGCACTAACAAGCCTGCCCAGTGTGGTATATTAGTATAAAGGGCAGACACATCATGGGTACATAACAACCACCCTGGCTCGATTTGGGTATCTCACAGGATCTGCAGGAACTCCATTGTATCTTGGATCCAGGACCTAAAATACCTAAGTAAAGGGCAGAAATATTGTGTCAAATAAACCAATAATGGCTCAGTGAGAGATCCCCTACCTGAAACAATGGGCCTACAAGGAGGGTTATGTAGTGATTTGTGGACCTTGGGTAACAAATATATATATTGTGGTTTGGGATCACTCACCATCAAATGTTTAGAAATAGAGGTTGTAATGATCCCCTCCTCCACTGCCAAGTTCAAAAAAGCATCAATCTGTTTTTTGAAACCCCCAGTAGGATCCAGGGGCATGCGCATGTAATGCTGTTTATTGTTCAATTGCCTTTTTGCTTCGCTATCATAATTGGCCCAGTCCATAACCACTACAGCACCCCTTTTGTCAGCTGGTATGATGACCAAATTTTTTTTAGACTTAAGCTGTGTTAGGGCCTCCTGTTGCATCTTTAAGAGATTATGTGACTTGCCAACCATGTCAGAATAATGGAGATGTAGATCTTTGAGATCTCTGTGGAGAAAAAGATGAACAGTGGGATTCATCAGATGCATAAAGCTAGACCTATGGAAATGAAATGTTTGATTATCAAGCTTATGATCATGTTGATCAAAAAACAATTTCAAATACAGAGTTCGACAAAAGGAATTCAGATCATCAGCAAAAACACCCTCTGGGACAAAGAATGCAGGAACGAAATTTAATCCTTTATCAAGTAACTCAGTTTGAGTTGGAGTTAAAACATGTCGCCACGTCCGATATTCATGCGGTGTTTCTACCATGCCCTATGTCTCCTGGCCCTAAAAGGGTATCAGAGTTGTTGCGTTTAGGTGTGGGCGATGACAAAACTAGTGGTGTTTCTGAATCTGTCATGGAGGATGAATCATCCCCCGAAGTGCTACCAAAAGATGACACATTCTTCTTTAGGATTGACCTTGGCCATTTTCTCTTATTGGGTTTAGATCCAATATTAGCAAATGTGACACTTTTGTGTGGTCCAAATGTTCTCCCCCTATCATAGTCCGCTTGATCTTGGTTAAACTTGTGTATTTTCCTGTCCATAAGTTGACCTTCCAAAGTCAATAATTCCTGACTTAACTGTTGTAAGCAGGTTTGATAACAGGCCTGCCCCTCAAACAATTTGGTATCTTCATTCAATTTGGTAACCTCAATCAAGTTAGAATCAATACATCTATTATAATAAGCCAATAAGGCCTCCACAAACCCCATGGATGCTTGTTGTTGCACCGCTGACCATTGTTGATCAAATTTCAGAAACTAGGGGTTGTATACTAACCCGAAGTCCTCCAGGACATATATTGCACACCATGTATGCTTTAAATAGGCGAATATGCCACACGTCAGTGCACATGGTCCTCATACTTTTGGCAATTTAGCAAACACATCAAAACAAGATGGGGTGGATTTACCCCTGTTCAAGGGATCACCAGGAACCTTAGTCCTTAAACTGAAAATACCAATATCATCCCTGTCAGATGACAGAACTTTGAGGAGCTGACTTAAATCCATATTCATCCACGAGTCTAAAAAACTACGAATTGCAGTAAAGTTGTTTCGGGACTGAGAAAAATGACAGCAAGTGTATTGATTATATCAAAATGAATGATGAACCATGAGACTTATTGTTAAAACCACACCCCAAGGACACAAAAATGGTTCAAAACAAAACCATACAATTTGTTAACAAATCACTTAAACCAATGACCTGAGGAACAGTAATAGCCCCTATCCTTGTTAGACATGGGTTCAATGCTCCAAATGAAAGCAAAAACTAATGGTTCTACGAGCCCCCAAACGAAGATAAATCCTTAATTTGGACTACAAGAGGGAGAGCAATAATAGCCAACAAAAGAATGACTCAATAACTGCTAAAATTGAGTAGTGCTACATACCTCAGGCCCACTAATCTAAAATAATACAACAATAGTGGCCTAAAGATAAAAGGCCAGAATGCAACTCATGAGAATTCACTCCAAATATTCAAAGATCATATCTAACCATGAGTGTGTCCAGGTGATTAGGTAAACAAACCAGTATAACCTCAAGCATAAAATAGTTAACAGTTGCTGTCAATGGCAGACACAGAAACCCATACCCCAATAAAATACTGTTGTATAGTCAAAAAACATATATAGGTATTGGAATTAAAGGTGAAAAAAATGTTTGTCAATCCACCTAAAGATATACAACTGTTTCAATTATCTACAGATAACCACAATTATGATGAGAGATGGGATCACTGAACCTTAGTATAGCAGAGAAAACCAAACAGAATTGCCTAAGATCAACCCTATCAAATCTAATCACAGAAGTTATGCCTAGTGACAGGATCCAAATGTACCTAGCCCTTAGTATATTAATCAAAAAACAAGATTGAGTAAACCCATGCTTGTAGGTATACCAATAGGCCCTATAACATAAGAGAAAAGTTACTAAACCCCCCCCCAAAAAAGGGGTAAGTGAAAATGCTGCCGTGAGTACAATGTCCAATATTTATGGAGGTTAAACACTAGCCTAAAATGTGCAAAACACTGACAAAAATGAAAATAAATATAAATTAGGCTGAACAGGTAATATAATGAAGCTGCACACAGCCTATAATACTTAATAATATATGCGCCGTTAAGGATGGCCCAAATACATTCACAATACTAACATACAAGGTCCAGGAAACCAATATAAAAAAATCCTGTGTTGTTAAACAATAAGCCTTTTAAACCAAAACAGTCCCCAGGCTGAATAAAGTCATATAAAATATGTAAAGTCACTCAGCTCTGTACAAAAAAGATGGCATCTAAAACACAAACTCCTGCAGAGAGAATAGCAATTGTGCTCAATTGGGTGTCCTTAAATGAGTCTTGAACCAAACAACAATATAGAGACCAAACCAAGTGAAGACCAGTCCGAACAATGGCCACCTAGTTAGTAAACAAAAATACGGCTGCAGACAATCGCGGGTTCAAAGATGTTCAAAAAATAGGAACTGTTCTGCATAAAAGGCAAACCAGTACTCCAAAGCACTTCTGAAGAATGTGGCAATCCTGATCCCAGTCAGCAAAGTTAAGTCAACAAAGCATAATCCTCAATATACGGCAGTCAAAAGCACCAATGTCTTATACATAGGCTAGAGTTCCCCTGTAAAGCTGTAATCCCATTCCAAAGGAAAAATACGACAACCAAACTGTGAGTGTGAAAGGCAAATTAAAACTCCAAGATGTAAATCCGTAAATAGCAACACCCTCAAGCCAATAAGTCCATTAAAAAACACTATATAAGCAAACAAATGAGAAATAGGTGAAGATACACCAATAAACTGTTCAGGTAGATTCAAAAACAGCATGAATATCATAGCATCTCCCACACCACATACCAACAGCCAAGATACCATATCCAACGTACACAGCAGCCAGCCTCAGCAGGTACGGTAAGGGCATGGCACCAAAAGGAATATTAATGTTCAAAAAAGTATTGCCAGCCCAAAGTGGTGTGTAAAAAAATATATTTAATGTGACAATAAACAGACCGGTTTCAGCAAAGATTACATAGACTTCCTCAGTGTAGCAAAACTTCCACAAATAGCCACATAATATATGCAACAGTTAAATGGCAAGAGAACATGACTGGTCACAATTGCTCATTGAGCCCAGGGAGGAATAACCCTCCCAGTTTAATGATCCATTTTCTTTATTTGGAATTTAATATGTTGTGCCAACCAACCTTATTCCCTTTCTTACTAATGACTATATCTATAAAAGTAAATCTAAAATTAGCTGTAGGGTGATTCAAATTCACAATCCTTTTAATATTAATTGTGGTACGCATCTACCCTAAACGGTGACACAATCCTTGTAATATTAATTGTAGTACCCATGTCTCTATACATTGACACAATCCTTGTAATATTAATTGAAGTATTGGGCGGTGGAGTGGTGCAGTGGTTAACGCTGTCACCTCACAGCAAGAGGTTCTCCGGTTTGATTCTCGGCTGGGGTGCCTTCTGTGTGGAGTTTGCATGTTCTCCCTGCGTTCGCTTGGGTTTCCTCCAGGTACTCCAGCTTCCTCCCACATTCTAAAGACATGCTTCTGGAGCATTTCTCCCCGGGCCTCCGCTCCAAATAGGATCTGTGGAACCGAGTCGGACTTTCCCGGTCAACAAATATAAAATAAATAAAATAAATAAATAAAATAGTACCCATGTACCTTATACATTGACACAGTCCATGTAATATTAATTGTAGTACCCATGTGCGTTATACAGTGATGCAATCCTTGTAATATTAATTGAAGTACCCATGTACCTTATACAGTGACAAAATCCTTGTAATATTAATTGTAGTACCCGTGTATTTTATACAGTGACACAATCCATTTAATATTAATTGTAGAACCCGTGCGTCTTTTACATTGACACAATCCATGTAATATTATTTGTAATACCCGTGTATCTTATACATTGACAGAATACCTGTAATATTAATTGTAGGACGCATGTACCTATACATTGACATAATCCTTGTAATACTAAATGTAGTACCCATGTACCTTATGCAGTGACCCAATCCTTCTAAAAATAATTGTTGTACCTGTGTATCTTATACAATGACAAAATCCTTGTAATATTAAATGTCATACCCATGTACCTTATACAGTGACACAATCCTTAAAATATTAATTGTAGTACCCGTGTATCTTATACAGTAACACAATCTTTTTATTATTAATTGTAGTACCTGTATATCTTATACATTGAAAAAATCCTTGTAATATTAATTGTAGGACCCATGTACCTTATACAGTGACACAATCCTTGTAATATTAACTGTAGTTCCCGTGTATCTTATACAGTGACATGATCTATGTATTATTAATTGGTTTACCCATGTATTTTATACATCAAAACAATCCATGTAGTATTAATTGTAGTACCTGTGTATCTTATACATTGACACAATCCATGTAATATTAATTGTAGTACCCACGTACCTATACATTGACACAATCCTTGTAATATTAATTGTAGAACCCTTGTACTTTATACAGTGACACAATCCATGTATTATTAATTGTAGTACCCATGTATCTTATACAGTGACGCAATCTTTGTAATATTAATTGTAGTACTCATGTACCTATACACTGACAAAATCCATGTAACATTAATTGTAATACCAATGTATCTTATACAGTGACACAATCCTTGTAATATTGATTGAAGTACCCATTTGCCTTATAAATTGACACAATCCTTGTAATATTAATTGTAGTACCCATGTACTTTATAAATTGACACAATTCTTGTAATATTAATTGTAGCCCCTATGTACCTTATAAAGTGACATAATCCTTGTAATATTAAGTGTAGTGCCCATGTATGTTATACAGTGACACAATCCCGGTAATATTCATTGTAGTACCCATGTATCTTATACATTGACACAATCCATGTAATATTAAAGTACCCATGCACCTATACATTGACAGAATCCATGTGATATTAATTGTAGTACCAATGTATCTTATACAGTGACACACTCCTTGTAATATTGATTGTAGTACTCATGAGCCTTATACATTGACACAAACCTTGTAATATTAATTGTAGTACCCATGTACCTGTACATTGACACAATCCTTGTAGTATTAACTGTAGTACCCGTGTATGATATGCACTGACCCAATCCATGTAATATTAATTGTAGTACCCATGTACCTATACATTGACACAATCCTTGTATTATTAATTGTAGTACCCATGTACCGTATACAATACACGATCCTTGTAATTTTGATTGCAGTACCTATGTCCTTAATCAATGTAATATTAATTTTAGTACCCATGTACCTTATACATTAACTCAGTTGTTGTAATATTAGTTGTAGTACCCGTGTAATCTTATACAGTGACACAATCCATTTAATATTAATTGTAGTACCCATGTATCTCATACATTGACACAATCCATGTAATATTAATTGTAATACCCAGGTACCTTATACATTGAGCAATCCTTGTAACATTAATTGTAGGACCCATGTACCTATACAGTGACACAATCCTCCTAATAATAATTGTAGTACCCGTGTATCTTATACATTGACACAATAATCCTTGTAATATTATTTGTAGTACCCATGTACCTTATACAGTGACACAATCATTGTAAAATTAATTGTAGCACCCATGTACCTTATACAGTGACACAGTCCTTGTAATATTTATTGTAGTACCCATGTATTTTATACATTGACACAATCAATGTAATATTAATTGTAGCACCCATGTTTCTTATACATTGACACAATCCATGTAGTATTAATTGTAGTACCCATGTACTTATACATGGACACAATCCTTGTAATATTAATTGTAGGGCCCATGCACCTTATAGTACCCGTGTATCGTATACAGTGACATAATCCTTGTAATATTAATTGTAGTACCCGCATATCTTATACATTGACACAATCCATGTAATATTAATTGTAGTACCAATGTACCTTATACATTAACACAATCCTTGTAATATTAATTGTAGTACCCATGTACCTTATACAGTGACACAATCCTTGTAATATTAATTGTAGTACCCATGTACCATATACATTGACATAATCCTTGTAATCTATATTGTAGAACCTGTGTATTTCATACAGTAACACAATCCTGGTAATATTAATTGTAGTACCCATGTACCTTATTCAGTGACACAGTCCTTTTAATATTAATTGTAGTACCCGTGTATCTTACACAGTGGCACAATTCTTGTAATATTAATTGTAGTACCTGTGTATTTTATACATTGTGACAATCTATGTAATATCGATTGTAGTACCCATGTGACTTATACATTGGCACAATCCTTGTAATAATAATTGTAGTTCCCATGTACCATATACAGTGACACAATCCATGTAATATTAATTGTAGTAACCATGTACTTTATACAGTGACACAATCCTTGTAATATTAATTGCAGCTCCCATGTACCATATACAGTAACACAATCCATGTAATATTAATTGTAGTACCCTGTACCTTATACAGTAACACAAACCTTATAATATTGATTGTTATACCCATGTGCCTTATGCATTGACACAATCCTTGTAATATTAATTGTATGAGCCATTTACTTTATACAGTGACACAATCCATGTAATATTAATTGTAATACCTGTGTATCATATACACTGACACAATCCATGTAATATTAATTGTAGTACCCATGTACCTATATATTGACACAATTCTTGTAATATTAATTGTAGTACCCTTGTACCTTGCACAATTTACGATCCTTGTAATATTAATTGTAGGACCCATGCACCTATACATTGACACAATCCATGTAATATTAATTGTAGAACCCATGGACCTTTTACAGTGACACAATCCATGTCATATTAACTGCAGTACCCATGTACCTTATACATTGACACAATCCATGTAATATTAATTGTAGTACCCATGTACCTTAGACAGTGACACAAACCTTGTAATATTAATTGTAGTACCTATGTATCTTATACATTCACACAATCCATGTAATATTAATTGTAGTACCCGTGTACCTTATACATTAACACAATCCATGTAATATTAATTAAAGTACCCATGTACCTTATACAGTGACACAATCCATTTAATATTACTTGTAGTACCCGTGAATCTTATAGATTGACACAAACCATGTAATATTAATTGTAATACCCATGTATCTTATACATTGACACAATCCTTGTAATATGAATTGCAGAACTCATGTACCTTATACATTGACACAATCCTTGTAATATTAATTGTAGTACCCGTGTATCTTGTACAGTAACACAATCCTTGTAGTATTAATTGTAGTAACCATGCACCTTATACAGTGACGCAGTCCTTGTATTATTAATTGTAGTACCCGTGTATCTTATACAGTGACACAATTCTTGTAATATTAATTGTAGTACCCGTGTATTTTATACATTGTATCAATCTATGTAATATTGATTGTAGTACCCATGTGCCTTATACATGGACACAATCCTTGTAATATTAATTGTAGTACCGATGTACCTTATACAGTGACACAATCCATGTAATATTAATTGTAGTACCCATGTACCTTATACAGTGCACAATACTTTTAATATTAATTGCAACACCCATGTACCTTATACAGTAACACAATCCATGTAATATTAATTGTAGTACCCTGTACCTTATACAGTAACACAATCCTTGTAATATAGATTGTAGTTCCCATGTGCCTTATGCATTGACACAATCCTTGTAATATTAATTGTAGGACCCCTGTACTTTAAACAGTGACACAATCCTTGTAATATTAATTGTAGTACCTGTGTATCATATACACTGACACAATCCATGTAAATTTAAGTGTAGTACCCATGTACCTATATATTGACACAATCCTTGTAATATTAATTGTAGTACCCATGTACCTTACACAATTCATGATCCTTGTAATATTAATTGTAGGACCAATGCACCTATACATTGACACAATCCATGTAATATTAATTCTAGAAGTCATGGACCTTTTACAGTGACACAATCCATGTCATATTAACAGCAGTACCCATGTACCTTATACATTGACACAATCCATGCAATATTAATTGGAGTACCCATGTACCTTAGACAGTGACACAATCCTTGTATTATTAATTGTAGTATCTATGTATCATATACATTGACACAATCCATGTAATATTAATTCTAGTAACCATGTACCTTATACATTAACACAATCCTTGTAATATTAATTGTATTACCCATGTACCTTATACAGTGACACAATCCATTTAGTATTATTGTAGTGCCCGTGTATCTTACAGATTGACACAAACCATGTAATATTAATTGTAATACTCATGTATCTTATACATTGACACAATCTTTGTAATATTAATTGTAGTACACATGTACCTTATACAGTGACACATTCATTGTAATATGAATTGTAGTACCCATGTACCTTATACATTGACACAATCCTTGTAATATTAATTGTAGTACATGTGTATCTCAAACAGTAACACAATCCTTGTAATATTAATTATAGTACCCATGTACCTTATACAGTGACACAGTCCTTGTAATATTAATTGTAGTACCTGTGTATCTTATACAGTGACACAAATCTTGTAATAATAATTGTAGTACCCGTTCATTTTATACATTGTCACAATCTATGTTCCTTATACGTTAACACAATCCTTGTAATATTAACTGCAGTACATATGTACCTTATACAGTGACGCAGTCCTTGTAATATTAATTGTAGTAGCCGTGTATATTACATTGACTCAGTCCTTGTAATATTAATTGTAGTACTCGTATATCTTATACATTGTCACAATCTTTGCAATATTAATTGTAGTACCTATGTGCCTTATACATTGACACAATTCTTATAATATTAATTATTGTACCCATGTTGCTTATACAGTGACACAATCCATGTAATATTAATTGTAGTACCAATGTACATATACATTGACACAATCCATGTAATATTACTTGTAGGAACCATGTGCCTTATACATTGACACAATCCTTGTAATATTCATTGTAGTACCCATGTATCTTTTACATTTATCAGTCCATGTAGTATTAATTGTAGTACCCATGTACATTATACAGTGATGCAGTCTTTGTAATATTAATTGTAGTACCCGTGTATCTTATAGTGACACAATTCTTGTAATATTAATTGTAGTACCCGTGCATTTTATACATTGTCACATCTATGTAATATTTATTGTAGTACTCATGTGCCTTATACATTGACACAATCCTTGTAATATTAATTGTAGTACCCATGTACCTTATACAGTGACACAATCCATGTAATATTAATTGTAGTACCCATGTACCTTATACAGTGCGCAATCCTTGTAATATTAATTGCAGCACCCATGTACCTTATACTGTTACACAATCCATGTAATATTAATTGTAGTAGCCTGTCCTTATACAGTAACACAATCCTTGTAATATTGATTGTAGTACCCATGTGCCTTATGCATTGACACAATCCTTGTAATATTAATTCTAGTATCCATGTACCTTATACATTGACACAATAAATGTAATATTAATTGTAGTACCCTTCTACCTTATACAGTGACAAAATCTTTGTAATATTAATTGTAGTACCCATGTATCTGTACATTGACACAATCCTTGTAATATTAATTGTAGTACCCATGTACCTTATACATTGGCACAGTACTTGTAATATTAATTGTAGGACCCATGTACCTTATACAGTTCACGATCCTTGTAATATTAATTGTGGTACGCATGTACCTTATACAGTGACAAAGTCCTTGTAATATTAATTATAGTAGCCATGTATCTTATACAGTGACACAATTCTTGTAATATTAATTGTAGTGCCCGTGTATTTTATACATTGTCAAAATCTATGTAATATT
Organism: Protopterus annectens; assembly: GCF_019279795.1. Lineage (NCBI taxonomy): Eukaryota > Metazoa > Chordata > Ceratodontiformes > Protopteridae > Protopterus > Protopterus annectens. The sequence goes on from NC_056735.1 coordinate 215,871,386, forward strand.
AATTGTAGTACCCATGTTCCTTATACAGTGAAGCAATCCATGTAATATTAATTGTAGTACCCATGTGCCTTATTCATTGACACCATCCTTCTAATATTAATTGTAGTACCCATGTACCTTATACAGTGATGCAGTCCTTGTAATATTAATTGTAGTAGCCGTGTATCTTATACATTGACTCAATCCTTGTAATATTAATTGTAGTACCCGTGAATCTTATACATTGCCACAATCTTTGCAATATTAATTGTAGTACCTATGTGCCTTATACATTGACACAATCATTGTAATATTAATTGTAGTACCCGTGCATCTTGTACATTGACACAATCCATGTAATATTAATTGTTGCACCCATGTACCTATACATTGACACAATCCATGTAATATTAATTGTAGAAGCCATGTACCTTATGCAGTGACACAATCCATGTAATATTACTTGTTGGACCAATGCACCTTATACATTGACACAATCCTTGTAATATTAATTGTAGTACCCATGTACCTTATACATTGACACAATACATGTAATTTTAATTGTAGTACCCATCTACCTTATACAGTGACACAATCCTTGTAAAACTAATTGTAGTACCCATGTATCTTATAAATTGACACAGTCCTTGTAATAATAATTGTTGGACCCATATACCTTATACAGTTCACAATCCTTGTAATATTAATTGTGGTATGCATCTACCCTAAATGGTGACACAATCCTTGTAATATTAATTGTAGTACCCGTGTCTCTATACATTGACACAATCCTTGTAATATTAATTGAAGTATTGGGCGGCGCAGTGCTGCAGTGGTTAATGCTGTCACCTCACAGCAAGAGGTTCTCCGGTTCGATTCTCCGCTGGGGTGCCTTCTGTGTGGAGTTTGCATGTTCTCCCTGAGTTCGCTTGGGTTTCCTCCAGGTACTCCGGTTTCCTCCCACATTCTAAAGACATGCTTCTGGAGCATTTCTCCCCGGGCCTCCACTGCAAATAGGATCTGTGGAACCGAGTCGGACTTTCCCGGTCAACAAATATAAAATAAATAAAATAAATAAATAAAATAGTACCCATGTACCTTATACATTGACACAGTCCATGTAATATTAATTGTAGTACCCATGTGCGTTATACAGTGATGCAATCCTTGTAATATTAATTGATGTACCCATGTACTTTATACAGTGACAAAACCCTTGTAATACTAATTGTAGTACCCGTGTATTTTATACAGTGACACAATCCGTTTAATATTAATTGTAGAACCCGTGTGTCTTTTACATTGACACAATCCATGTAATATTAATTGTAATACCCGTGTATCTTATACATTGACAGAATATCTGTAATATTAATTGTAGGACACATGTACCTATACATTGACACAATCCTTGTAATACTAAATGTAGTACCCATGTACCTTATGCAGTGACCCAATCCTTCTAAAAATAATTGTTGTACCTGTGTATCTTATACAATGACAAAATCCTTGTAATATTAAATGTAGTACCCATGTACCTTATACAGTGACACAATCCTTAAAATATTAATTGTAGTACCCGTGTATCTTATACAGTAACACAATCTTTTTATTATTAATTGTAGTACCTGTATATCTTATACATTGAAAAAATCCTTGTAATATTAATTGTAGGACCCATGTACCTTATACAGTGACACAATCTTTGTAATATTAACTGTAGTTCCCGTGTATCTTATACAGTGACATGATCTATGTATTATTAATTGGTTTACCCACGTATTTTTTACATCGACACAATCCATGTAGTATTAATTGTAGTACCTGTGTATCTTATACATTGACACAATCCATGTAATATTAATTGTAGTACCCACATACCCTATACATTGACACAATCCTTGTAATATTAATTGTAGAACCCTTTGTACTTTATACAGTGACACAATCCATGTATTATTAATTGTAGTACCATGTATCTTATACAGTGACGCAATCTTTGTAATATTAATTGTAGTACTCATGTACCTATACACTGACAAAATCCATGTAACATTAATTGTAATACCAATGTATCTTATACAGTGACACAATCCTTGTAATATTGATTGAAGTACCCATTTGCCTTATAAATTGACACAATCCTTGTAATATTAATTGTAGTACCCATGTACTTTATAAATTGACACAATTCTTTTAATATTAATTGTAGCCCCTATGTACCTTATAAAGTGACACAATCCTTGTAATATTAAGTGTAGTGCCCATTTATGTTATACAGTGACACAGTCCCGGTAATATTCATTGTAGTACCCATGTATCTTATACATTGACACAATCCATGTAATATTAATTGCAGTACCCATGTACCTATACATTGACAGAATCCATGTGATATTAATTGTAGTACCAATATATCTTATACAGTGACACACTCCTTGTAATATTAATTGTAGTACCCATGTACCTGTACATTGACATAATCCTTGTAGTATTAACTGTAGTACCCATGTACCTTATACATTGACACAATCCAATATTAATTAATATACTGTGTATTATATAGTGTGACATTTTAACTCCTAATAATAATTAATATTAATTGTATCTTCCACATACACACACAATAACTTGTTGTATTATTTATAGTAGTATGCATACCATACAGTACAGTGACACATGTAAAATTAAATTAAGTAGCACCCATGTACATATACAGTCACACAATCCTTGTAATATTAATTGTAGTACCCATGTATCTTATACATTGACACAATCCATGTAATATTAATTGTAGTACCCATGTACCTTATACATTGACACAATCCTTGTAATATTAATTGTAGTACCCATGTTGCTTATACAGTGACACAATCCATGTAATATTAATTGTAGTACCAATGTGCCTTATACATTGACACAATCCATGTAATATTAATTGTAGCACCCATGTACATATACATTGACACAATCCATGTAATATTAATTGTAGTACCCATGTACCTTATACATTGACACAATCCATGTAATATTAATTGTAGTACCCATGTACCTTATACAGTGACACAATCCTTGTAATATTAATTGTAGTACCTATGTATCTTATACATTGACACAATCCTTGTAATATTAATTGTAGTACCCATGTACCTTATACAGTGACACAATCCATTGTAATATTAATTGTAGTACCCATGTACCTTATACAGTGACACAATCCTTGTAATATTAATTGTAGCACCCATGTATCTTATACATTGACACAATCCATGTAATATTAATTGTAGTACCCATGTACCTTATACATTGACACAATCCTTGTAATATTAATTGTAGTACCCATGTACCTTATACAGTGACACAATCCTTGTAATATTAATTGTAGTACCATGTATCTTATACATTGACACAATCCATGTAATATTAATTGTAGTACCCATGTACCTTATACATTAACACAATCCTTGTAATATTAATTGTAGTACCCATGTACCTTATACAGTGACACAATCCATGTAATATTAATTGTAGTACCCATGTGCCTTATACATTGACACAATCCTTGTAATATTAATTGTAGTACCCATGTATCTCATACAGTAACACAATCCTTGTAATATTAATTGTAGTACCCATGTACCTTATACAGTGACACAGTCCTTGTAATATTAATTGTAGTACCCGTGTATCTTATACAGTGACACAATTCTTGTAATATTAATTGTAGTACCCATGTATTTTATACATTGACACAATCTATGTAATATTGATTGTAGTACCCATGTGCCTTATGCATTGACACAATCCTTGTAATATTAATTGTAGTACCCATGTACCTTATACAGTGACACAATCCATGTAATATTAATTGTAGTAGCCTGTCCTTATACAGTAACACAATCCTTGTAATATTGATTGTAGTACCCATGTGCCTTATGCATTGACACAATCCTTGTAATATTAATTGTAGGACCCATGTACTTTATACAGTGACACAAAACTTGTAATTGTAATTTTAGTACCTGTGTATCATATACACTGACACAATCCCTGTAATTTTAATTGTAGTACCCATGTACCTATATATTGACACAATCCTTGTAATATTAATTGTAGTACCCATGTACCTTGCACAATTCACAATCCTTGTAATATTAATTGTTGGACCCCTGCACCTATACATTGACACAATCCATGTAATATTAATTGTTGTACCCATGTACCTTAGACAGTGACACAATCCTTGTAATATTAATTGCAGTACCTATGTATCCTATACATTGACACAATCCATGTAATATTAATTGTAGTACCCATGTACCTTATACACTGACACAATCCTTGTAATATTAATTGTAGTACCCATGTACTTTATACATTGACACAATACATGTAATTTTAATTGTAGTACCCATGTACCTTATGCAGTGACACAATCCATGTAATATTACTTGTAGGACCCATGTACCTTATACATTGACACAATCCTTGTAATATTAATTGTATTACCCATGTACCTTATACATTGACACAATACATGTAATTTTAATTGTAGTACCCATCTACCTTATACAGTGACACAATCCTTGTAATACTAATTGTAGTACCCATGTATCTTATAAATTGACACAATTCTTGTAATATTAATTTTTGGACCCATATACCTTATACAGTTCACAATCCTTGTAATATTAATTGTGGTACGCATCTACCCTATACGGTGAATCAATCCTTGTAATATTAATTGTAGTACCCATGTATCTATACATTGACACAATCCTTGTAATATTAATTGTAGTATTGGGCGGCACAGTGGTGCAGTGGTTAACGCTGTCACCTCACAGCAAGAGGTGCCTTCTGTGTGGAGTTTGTATATTCTCCCTGCGTTCACGTGGGTTTCCTCCGGCCACTCCGGTTTCCTCCCACATTCTAAAGACATGCTTCATGAGCATTTCTCCCCCGGCCTCCGCTGAAAATAGGATCTGTGGAACCGAGTCATACTTTCCCGGTCAACAAATATAAACTAAATAAAATAAATAAATAAAATAGTACCCATGTACATTACACATTGACACAGTCCATGTAATATTAATTGTAGTACCCATGTGCGTTATACAGTGATGCAATCCTTGTAATATTAATTGAAGTACCCATGTACCTTATACAGTGACAAAATCCTTGTAATATTAATTGTAGTACCCGTGTATTTTATACAGTGACACAATTCTTGTAATATTAATTGCAGCACCCATGTACCTTATACACTGACACATTCCATATAATTTTAATTGTAGTACCCATGTATCTATACATTGACCCAATACTTGTAATATTAATTGTAGTACCCATGTACCTTATACCATTCACGATCCTTGTAATATTAATTGTAGGACCCATGCACCTATACATTGACACAATGTATGTAATATTAATTGTAGTACCCATGTACCTTAGACCGTGACACAATCCTTGTAATAGTAATTGTAGGACCCATGTATCTTATACATTGACACAATCCATGTAATATGTATTGTAGTACCCATGTACCTTATACATTAACACAATCCTTGTAATATTAATTGTAGTACCCATGTACCTGATACAGTGACACAGTCCATTTAATATTAATTGTAGTACCTGTGTATCTTATACATTGACATAATCCATGTAATATTAATTGTAATACCCATGTATCTTATACATTGACACAATCCTTGTAATATTAAAAGTAGTACCCATGTACCTTATACAGTGCCACAATCCTTGTAATATTAACTGTAGTACCCATGTACCTTATACACTAACACAATCTTTGTAATATTAATTGTAAAACCCTTGTATCTTATACAGTAACACGATCCTTGTAATATTAATTGTAGTACCCATGTACCTTATACAGTGACGCAGTCCTTGTAATATTAATTGTAGTAACTGTATATCTTATACAGTTCACAATTCTTGTAATATTAATTGTAGTACCTGTGTATTTTATACATTGTCACAATCTATGTAATATTAATTGTAGTACCCATGTTCCTTATACAGTGACACAATCCATGTATTATTAATTGTAGTACCCATGGGCCTTATACATTGACACAATCCTCGTAATATTAACTGTAGTACCCATGTACCTTATACAGTGACGCAGTCCTTGTAATATTAATTGTAGTGCCCGTGCATCTTATGCATTGACACAATGCTTGTAATATTAATTGTAGTACCTGTGTATCTTATACATTGTCACAATCTTTGTAATATTAATTGTAGTACCCATGGGCCTTATACATTGAGGCAATTCTTGTAATTTTAATTGTAGTACCCATGTTCCTTATACAGTGACACAATCCATGTAATATTAATTGTATTACCCATGTGCCTTATACATTGACACAATCCTTGTAATATTAATTGTAGTATCTGTGCATCTTATACATTGACAGAATCCATGTAATATTAATTGTAGCACCCATGTCCTTTATGCAGTGACACAAAGCATGTAATATTACTTCCTTGACCCATGTATCTTATACATTGACACAATCCTTGTAATATTAATTGTAGTACCTGTGTATCTTTTACATTTACACAATCCATGTAATATTAACTGTAGTACCCATGTACCTTATACATTGACACAGTACATGTAATATTAATTGTAGTACCCATCTACCTTATACAGTGACACAATCCTTGTAATATTAATTTTAGCACCAATGTATCTATACATTGACACAATCCTTGTAATATTAATTCTAGTATCCATGTACCTTATACATTGACACAATACATGTAATATTAATTGTAGTACCCTTCTACCTTATACAGTGACAAAATCTTTGTAATATTAATTGTAGTACCCATGTATCTGTACATTGACACAATCCTTTTAATATTAATTGTAGTACCCATGTACCTTATACATTGGCACAGTACTTGTAATATTAATTGTAGGACCCATGTACCTTATACAGTTCACGATCCTTGTAATATTAATTGTGGTACGCATGTACCTTATACAGTGACAAAGTCCTTGTAATATTAATTATAGTAGCCATGTATCTTATACAGTGACACAATTCTTATAATATTAATTGTAGTGCCCATGTATTTTATACATTGTCAAAATCTATGTAATATTAATTGTAGTACCCATGTTCCTTATACAGTGAAGCAATCCATGTAATATTAATTGTAGTATCCATGTGCCTTATTCATTGACACCATCCTTGTAATATTAATTGTAGTACCCATGTACCTTATACAGTGATGCAGTCCTTGTAATATTAATTGTAGTAGCCGTGTATCTTATACATTGACTCAATCCTTGTAATATTAATTGTAGTACCCGTGAATCTTATACATTGCCACAATCTTTGCAATATTAATTGTAGTACCTATGTGCCTTATACATTGACACAATCATTGTAATATTAATTGTAGTACCCGTGCATCTTATACATTGACACAATCCATGTAATATTAATTGTTGCACCCATGTACCTATATATTGACACAATCCATGTAATATTAATTGTAGAAGCCATGTACCTTATGCAGTGACACAATCCATGTAATATTACTTGTAGGACCAATGCACCTTATACATTGACACAATCCTTGTAATATTAATTGTAGTACCCATGTACCTTATACATTGACACAATACATGTAATTTTAATTTTAGTACCCATCTACCTTATACAGTGACACAATCCTTGTAAAACTAATTGTAGTACCCATGTATCTTATAAATTGACACAGTCCTTGTAATAATAACTGTTGGACCCATATACCTTATGCAGTTCACAATCCTTGTAATATTAATTGTAGTACCCGTGTCTCTATACATTGACACAATCCTTGTAATATTAATTGAAGTATTGGGCGGCGCAGTGGTGCAGTGGTTAACGCTGTCACCTCACAGCAAGAGGTTCTCCGGTTCGATTCTCGGCTGGGGTGCCTTCTGTGTGGAGTTTGCATGTTCTCCCTGCGTTCGCTTGGGTTTCCTCCAGGTACTCCGGTTTCCTCCCACATTCTAAAGACATGCTTCTGGAGCATTTCTCCCCGGGCCTCCACTGCAAATAGGATCTGTGGAACCGAGTCGGACTTTCCCGGTCAACAAATATAAAATAAATAAAATAAATAAATAAAGTAGTACCCATTTACCTTATACATTGACACAGTCCATGTAATATTAATTGTAGTACCCATGTGCGTTATACAGTGATGCAATCCTTGTAATATTAATTGAAGTACCCATGTACTTTATACAGTGACAAAATCCTTGTAATATTAATTGTAGTACCCGTGTATTTTATACAGTGACACAATCCATTTAATATTAATTGTAGAACCCGTGTGTCTTTTACATTGACACAATCCATGTAATATTAATTGTAATACCCGTGTATCTTATACATTGACAGAATACCTGTAATATTAATTGTAGGACGCATGTACCTATACATTGACACAATCCTTGTAATACTAAATGTAGTACCCATGTACCTTATGCAGTGACCCAATCCTTCTAAAAATAATTGTTGTACCTGTGTATCTTATACAATGACAAAATCCTTGTAATATTAAATGTAGTACCCATGTACCTTATACAGTGACACAATCCTTGAAATATTAATTGTAGTACCCGTGTATCTTATACAGTAACACAATCTTTTTATTATTAATTGTAGTACCTGTATATCTTATACATTGAAAAAATCCTTGTAATATTAATTGTAGGACCTATGTACCTTATACAGTGACACAATCCTTGTAATATTAACTGTAGTTCCCGTGTATCTTATACAGTGACATGATCTATGTATTATTAATTGGTTTACCCACGTATTTTATACATCGACACAATCCATGTAGTATTAATTGTAGTACCTGTGTATCTTATACATTGACACAATCCATGTAATATTAATTGTAGTTCCCACGTACCTATACATTGACACAATCCTTGTAATATTAATTGTAGAACCCTTGTACTTTATACAGTGACACAATCCATGTATTATTAATTGTAGTACCCATGTATCTTATACAGTGACGCAATCTTTGTAATATTAATTGTAGTACTCATGTACCTATACACTGACAAAATCCATGTAACATTAATTGTAATACCAATGTATCTTATACAGTGACACAATCCTTGTAATATTAATTGTAGTACCCATGTACCTTACAAATTGACACAATTCTTGTAATATTAATTGTAGCCCCTATGTACCTTATAAAGTGACACAATCCTTGTAATATTAAGTGTAGTGCCCATGTATGTTATACAGTGACACAATCCCGGTAATATTCATTGTAGTACCCATGTATCTTATACATTGACACAATCCATGTAATATTAATTTTAGTACCCATGTACCTATACATTGACAGAATCCATGTGATATTAATTGTAGTACCAATGTATCTTATACAGTGACACACTCCTTGTAATATTCATTGTAGTACTCATGAGCCTTATACATTGACACAAACCTTGTAATATTAATTGTAGTACCCATGTACCTGTACATTGATACAATCCTTGTAGTATTAACTGTAGTACCCGTGTATGATATGCACTGACACAATCCATGTAATATTAATTGTAGTACCCATGTACCTATACATTGACACAATCCTTGTATTATTAATTGTAGTACCCATGTACCATATACAATACACGATCCTTGTAATATTGATTGCAGTACCTATGTCCTTATACATTGACTCAATCGATGTAATATTAATTTTAGTACCCATGTACCTTATACATTAAATCAGTCGTTGTAATATTAGTTGTAGTACCCATGTACCTTATACAGTGGCACAATCCATTTAATATTAATTGTAGTACCCATGTATCTTATACATTGACACAATCCATGTAATATTAATTGTAATACCCATGTACCTTATACATTGAGCAATCCTTGTAACATTAATTGTAGGACCCATGTACCTATACATTGACACAATCCATGTAATATTAATTGTAGTACCATGTATCTTATACAGTGACACAATCCTCCTAATAATAATTGTAGTACCCGTGTATCTTATACATTGACACAATAATCCTTGTAATATTATTTGTAGTACCCATGTACCTTATACAGTGACACAATCATTGTAAAATTAATTGTAGCACCCATGTACCTTATACAGTGACACAGTCCTTGTAATATTTATTGTAGTACCCATGTGTTTTATACATTGACACAATCAATGTAATATTAATTGTAGCACCCATGTATCTTATACATTGACACAATCCATGTAGTATTAATTGTAGTACCCATGTACCTATACATGGACACAATCCTTGTAATATTAATTGTAGGGCCCATGCACCTTATAGTACCTGTGTATCGTATACAGTGACATAATCCTTGTAATATTAATTGTAGTACCCGCATATCTTATACATTGACACAATCCATGTAATATTAATTGTAGTACCAATGTACCTTATACATTAACACAATCCTTGTAATATTAATTGTAGTACCCATGTACCTTATACAGTGACACAATCCTTGTAATATTAATTGTAGTACCCATGTACCTTATACATTGAGACAATCCTTGTAATCTATATTGTAGAACCCGTGTATTTCATACAGTAACACAATCCTGGTAATATTAATTGTAGTACCCATGTACCTTATTCAGTGACACAGTCCTTCTAATATTAATTGTAGTACCCGTGTATCTTATACAGTGGCACAATTCTTGTAATATTAATTGTAGTACCTGTGTATTTTATACATTGTGACAATCTATGTAATATCGATTGTAGTACCCATGTGACTTATACATTGGAACAATCCTTGTAATAATAATTGTAGTACCCTTGTACCATATACAGTGACACAATCCATGTAATATTAATTGTAGTAACCATGTACTTTATACAGTGACACAATCCTTGTAATATTAATTGCAGCTCCCATGTACCATATACAGTAACACAATCCATGTAATATTAATTGTAGTACCCTGTACCTTAAACAGGAACACAAACCTTATAATATTGATTGTTATACCCATGTGCCTTATGCATTGACACAATCCTTGTAATATTAATTGTATGAGCCATGTACTTTATACAGTGACACAATCCATGTAATATTAATTGTAATGCCTGTGTATCATATACACTGACACAATCCATGTAATATTAATTGTAGTACCCATGTACCTATATATTGACACAATTCTTGTAATATTAATTGTAGTACCCTTGTACCTTGCACAATGTACGATCCTTGTAATATTAATTGTAGGACCCATGCACCTATACATTTACACAATCCATGTAATATTAATTGTAGAACCCATGGACCTTTTACAGTGACACAATCCATGTCATATTAACTGCAGTACCCATGTACCTTATACATTGACACAATCCATGTAATATTAATTGTAGTACCCATGTACCATAGACAGTGACACAAACCTTGTAATATTAATTGTAGTATCTATGTATGTTATACATTCACACAATCCATGTAATATTAATTGTAGTACCCATGTACCTTATACATTAACACAATCCATGTAATATTAATTATAGTACCCATGTACCTTAGACAGTGACACAATCCTTGTATTATTAATTGTAGTATCTATGTATCATATACATTGACACAATCCATGTAATATTAATTCTAGTAACCATGTACCTTATACATTAACACAATCCTTGTAATATTAATTGTATTACCCATGTACCTTATACAGTGACACAACCCATTTAGTATTATTGTAGTACCCGTGTATCTTATAGATTGACACAAACCATGTAATATTAATTGTAATACCATGTATCTTATACATTGACACAATCCTTGTAATATTAATTGTAGTACACATGTACCTTATACATTGACACAATCCTTGTAATATTAATTGTAGTACTCGTGTATCTCATACAGTAACACAATCCTTGTAATATTAATTGTAGTACCCATGTATTTTATACATTGTCACAATCTATGTTCCTTATACGTTGACACGATTCTTGTAATATTAACTGCAGTGCCCATGTACCTTATACCGTGACGCAGTCCTTGTAATATTAATTGTAGTAGCCGTGTATATTACATTGACTCAGTCCTTGTAATATTAATTGTAGTACCCGTATATCTTATACATTGTCACAATCTTTGCAATATTAATTGTAGTACCTATGTGCCTTATACATTGACACAATTCTTATAATATTAATTATTGTACCCATGTTGCTTATACAGTGACACAATCCATGTAATATTAATTGTATTACCCATGTGCCTTATACATTAACACAATCCATGTAATGTTAATTGTAGCACCCATGTACCTATACATTGACACAATCCATGTCATATTAATTGTAGAAGCCATGTACCTTATGCAGTGACACAATCCATGTAATATTACTTGTAGGACCCATGTACCTTATACATTGACACAATCCTTGTAATATTCATTGTAGTACCCATGTATCTTTTACATTTACCAATCCATGTAGTATTAATTGTAGTACCCATGTACCTTATACAGTGATGCAGTCTTTGTAATATTAATTGTAGTACCCATGTATCTTATACAGTGACACAATTCTTGTAATATTAATTGTAGTACCCGTGTATTTTATACATTGTCACATCTATGTAATATTTATTGTAGTACTCATGTGCCTTATACATTGACACAATCCTTGTAATATTAATTGTAGTACCCATGTACCTTATACAGTGACACAATCCATGTAATATTAATTGTAGTACCCATGTACCTTATACAGTGCACAGTCCTTCTAATATTAATTGCAGCACCCATGTACCTTATACACTAACACAATCCTTGTAATATTAATTGTAGGACCCATGTACTTTATACAGTGACACAAAACTTGTAATTGTAATTTTAGTACCTGTGTATCATATACACTGACACAATCCCTGTAATTTTAATTGTAGTACCCATGTACCTATATATTGACACAATCCTTGTAATATTAATTGTAGCACACATGTACCTGACACAATCCACGCTCCTTGTAATATTAATTGTTGGACCCCTGCATCTATACATTGACACAATCCATGTAATATTAATTGTAGTACCCATGTACCTTAGACAGTGACACAATCCTTGTAATATTAATTGTAGTACCTATGTATCCTATACATTGACACAATCAATGTAATATTAATTGTAGTACCCATGTACCTTATACAGAGACGCAATACATTTAATATTAATTGTAGTACCCGTGTATCTTATAGATTGACACAAACCATGTAATATTAATTGAAATACCCATGTATCTTATACATTGACTCAATCCTTGTAATATTAATTGTAGTTCCCGTGAATCTTATACATTGTCACAATCTTTGCAATATTAATTGTAGTACCCATGTTCCTTATACAGTGACAAAATCCATGTAATATTAATTGTAGTACCCATGTGCCTTATACATTGACACAATCCTTGTAATATTAATTGTAGTACCCATTTACCTTATACAGTGACACAATCCTTGTAATATTAATTGTAGTACTCATGTATCTCATACAGTAACACAATCCTTGTAATATTAACTATAGTACCCATGTACCTTATACAGTGACACAGTCCTTGTAATATTAATTATAGTACCCGTGTATCTTATACAGTGACACAATTCTTGTAATATTAATTGTAGTACCCGTGTATTTTATACATTGTCACAATCTATGTAATATTAATTGTAGTACCCATGTTCCTTATACATTGAAGCAATCCATGTAATGTTAATTGTAGTACCCATGTGCCTTATACATTGACACCATCCTTGTAATGTTAATTGTAGTACCCATATACCTTATACAGTGACTCAGTACTTGTAATATTAATTGTAGTAGCCGTGTATCTTATACATTGACTCAATCATTGTAATATTAATTGTAGTACCCGTGAATCTTATACATTGTTACAATCTTTGCAATATTAATTGTAGTACCCATGTTCCTTATACAGTGACAAAATCCTTGTAATATTAATTGTAGTACCCATGTGACTTATACATTGACACAATCATTGTAATATTAACTGTAGTACCCGTGTATCTTATACATTGACACAATCCATGTAATATTAATTGACACACCCATTTACCTATACAATGACACCATCCATGTAATATTAATTGTAGAAGCCATGTACCTTATGCAGTGACACAATCCATGTAATATTACTTGTAGGACCCATGTACCTTATACATTGACACAAACCTTGTAATATTAATGGTAGTACCCATGTACCTTATACACTGACACAATACATGTAATTTTAATTGTAGTACCCATCTACCTTATACAGTGACACAATCCTTGTAATACTAATTGTAGTACCCATGTATCTTATAAATTGACACAGTCCTTGTAATATTAATTTTTGGACCCATATACCTTATACAGTTCACAATCCTTGTAATATTAATTGTGGTACGCATCTACCCTATACGGTGACACAATCCTTGTAATATTAATTGTAGTACCCGTGTATCTATACATTGACACAATCCTTGTAATATTAATTGTAGTATTGGGCAGCGCAGTGGTGCAGTGGTTAACGCTGTCACCTCACAGCAAGAGGTTCTCCGGTTTGATTCTTGGCTGGGGTGCCTTCTGTGTGGAGTTTGTATGTTCTCCCTGCATTCGCGTGGGTTTCCTCAGGGTTCTCCGGTTTACTCCCACATTCTAAAGACAAGCTTCTGGAGCATTTCTCCCCTGGCCTCCGCTGAAAATAGGATCTGTGGAACCGAGTCATACTTTCCCGGCCAACAAATATAAAATAAATAAAATAAATTAATAAAATAGTACCCATGTACATTATACATTGACACAGTCCATGTAATATTAATTGTAGTACCCATGTGCGTTATACAGTGATGCAATCCTTGTAATATTAATTGAAGTACCCATGTACCTTATACAGTGACAAAATCCTTGTAATATTAATTGTAGTACCCGTGTATTTTATACAGTGACACAATCCTTGTAATATTAATTGCAGCACCCATGTACCTTATACAGTGACGCAATCCTTGTAATATTGATTGTAGTAAGCATGTGCCTTATACAGTGACACAATCCTTGTAATATTAATTCTACTACCAGTGTATCATATACACTGACACAATCCATATAATTTTAATTGTAGTACCCATGTATCTATACATTGACCCAATACTTGTAATATTAATTGTAGTACCCATGTACCTTATACCATTCACGATCCTTGTAATATTAATTGTAGAACCCATGCACCTATACATTGACACAATGTATGTAATATTAATTGTAGTGCCCATGTACCTTAGATCGTGACACAATCCTTGTAATAGTAATTGTAGGACCCATGTATCTTATACATTGACACAATCCGTGTAATATTAATTGTAGTACCCATGTACCTTATACATTAACACAATCCTTGTACTATTAATTGTAGTACCCATGTACCTTATACAGTGACACAGTCCATTTAATATTAATTGTAGTACCTGTGTATCTTATACATTGACACAATCCATGTAATATTAATTGTAATACCCATGCATCTTATACATTGACACAATCCTTGTAATATTAATAGTAGTACCCATGTACCTTATACAGTGCCACAATCCTTGTTATATTAACTGTAGTACCCATGTACCTTATACATTGACACAATCTTTGTAATATTAATTGTAAAACCCTTGTATCTTATACAGTAACACGATCCTTGTAATATTAATTGTAGTACCCATGTACCTTATACAGTGACGCAGTTCTTGTAATATTAATTGTAGTAACTGTGTATCTTATACAGTTCACAATTCTTGTAATATTAATTGTAGTACCTGTGTATTTTATACATTGTCACAATCTATGTAATATTAATTGTAGTACCCATGTTCCTTATACAGTGACGCAATCCATGTATTATTAATTGTAGTACCCATGGGCCTTATACATTGACACAATCCTCATAATATTAATTGTAGTACCCATGTACCTTATACAGTGATGCAGTCCTTGTAATAATTATTGTAGTGCCCGTGTATCTTATGCATTGACACAATGCTTGTAATATTAATTGTAGTACCTGTGTATCTTATACATTGTCACAATCTTTGTAATATTAATTGTAGCACCCATGTGCCTTATACATTGAGGCAATTCTTGTAATTTTAATTGTAGTACCCATGTTTCTTATACAGTGACACAATCCATGTAATATTAATTGTAGTACCCATGTGCCTTATACATTGACACTATCCTTGTAATATTAATTGTAGTATCTGTGCATCTTATACATTGACAGAATCCATGTAACATTAATTGTAGCACCCATGTAGCTCATGCAGTGACACAAAACATGTAATATTACTTGCTTGACCCATGTATCTTATACATTGACACAATCCTTGTAATATTAATTGTAGTACCCGTGTATCTTTTACATTTACACAATCCATGTAATATTAATTGTAGTACCCATGTACCTTATACATTGACACAATACATGTAATATTAACTGTAGTACCCATCTACCTTATACAGTGACATAATCCTTGTAAGATTAATTGTAGTACCAATGTATCTATACATTGACACAATCCTTGTAATATTAATTCTAGTACCCATGTACCTTATACATTGACACAATACATGTAATATTAATTGTAGTACCCTTCTACCTTATACAGTGACAAAGTCTTTGTAATATTAATTGTAGTACCCATGTATCTGTACATTGACACAATCCTTCTAATATTAATTCTAGTACCCATGTACCTTATACATTGGCACAGTCCTTGTAATATTAATTGTAGGACCCATGTACCTTATACAGTTCACGATCCTTGTAATATTAATTGTCGTACGCATGTACCTTATACAGTGACAAAGTCCTTGTAAAATTAATTATAGTACCCATGTATCTTATACATTGTCACAATCTTTGCAATATTTATTATAGTACCTAATAATTGTACCCATGTTCCTTATACAGTGACAAAATCCATGTAATATTAATTGTAGTACCCATGTGCCTTATACATTGACACAATCATTGTAATATTAATTGTAGTACCCGTGTATCTTCTACATTGACATAATCCATGTAATATTAATTGTTGCACCCATGTACCTATACATTGACACAATCCATGTAATATTAATTGTAGAAGCCATGTACCTTATGCAGTGACACAATCCATGTAATATAACTTGTAGGACCAATGTACCTTATACATTGACACAATCCTTGTAATATTAATTGTAGTACCCATGTACCTTATACATTGACACGAGCCATGTAATTTTAATTGTAGTACCATCTACCTTATACAGTGACACAATCCTTGTAATACTAATTGTAGTACCCATGTATCTTATAAATTGACACAGTTCTTGTAATATTAATTGTCGGACCAATATTCCTTATACAGTTCACAATCCTTGTAATATTAATTGGGGTACACATCTACCCTATACGGTGACACAATCCTTGTAATATTAATTGTAGTATCTGTGTATCTATACATTGACACAATCCTTGTAATATTAATTGAAGTATTGGGCAGCGCAGTGGTGCAGTGGTTAACGCTGTCACTTCACAGCAAGAGGTTCTCCGGTTCCATTCTCGACTGGGGTGCCTTCTGTGTGGAGTTTGCATGTTCTCCCTGCGTTCGCTTGGGTTTCCTTAATTGTAGTACGCATGTACCTTATACAGTGACGCAGTCCTGGTAATATTAATTGTAGTAACTGTGTATCTTATACAGTTCACAATTCTTGTAATATTAATTGTAGTACCTGTGTATTTTATACATTGTCACAATCTATGTAATATTAATTGTAGTACCCATGTTCCTTATACAGTGACGCAATCCATGTATTATTAATTGTAGTACCCGTGGGCCTTATACATTGACACAATCCTCATAATATTAATTGTAGTACCCATGTACCTTATACAGTGACGCAGTCCTTGTAATATTAATTGTAGTGCCCGTGTATCTTATGCATTGACACAATGCTTGTAATATTAATTGTAGTACCTGTGTATCTTATACATTGTCACAATCTTTGTAATATTAATTGTGGTACCCATGTGCCTTATACATTGAGGCAATTCTTGTAATATTAATTGTAGTACCCATGTTCCTTATACAGTGACACAATCCATGTAATATTAATTGTAGTACCCATGTGCCTTATACATTGACACAATCCTTGTAATATTAATTGTAGTATCTTTGCATCTTATACATTGACACAATCCATGTAATATTAATTGTAGCACCCATGTACCTATACATTGACACAATACATGTAATATTAATTGTAGAACCCATGTTCCTTATGCAGTGACACAAAACATGTAATATTACTTGCTTGACCCATGTATCTTATAAATTGACACAATCCTTGTAATATTAATTGTAGTACCCATGCATCTTTTACATTTACACAAACCATGTAATATTAATTGTAGTACCCATATACCTTATACATTGACACAATACATGTAATATTAATTGTAGTACCCATCTACCTTATACAGTGACACAATCATTGTAATATTAATTGTAGTACCAATGTATCTATACATTGACACAATCCTTGTAATATTAATTCTAGAACCCATGTACCTTATACATTGACACAATACATGTAATATTAATTGTAGTACCCATCTACCTTATACAGTGACAAAATCCTTGTAATATTAATTGTAGTACTCATGTATCTGTACATTGACACAATCCTTGTAATATTAATTGTAGTACCCATGTACCTTATACATTGGCACAGTCCTTGTAATATTAATTGTAGGACCCATGTACCTTATACAGTTCACGATCCTTGTAATATTAATTGTAGTACCCGTGTATCTATACATTGACACAATCCTTGTAATATTAATTGTAGTACCCATGTACCTTATACATTGACACAGTCTATGTAATATTAATTGTAGTACCCATGTGCCTTATACAGTGATGCAATCCTTGTAATATTAATTGTAGTACCCATGTATCTTATACAGTGACAAAGTCCTTGTAATATTAATTGTAGTACCCATGTATCTTATACAGTGAGACAATCCTTGTAATATTAACTGCAGCACCCATGTACCTTATACAGTGACACAATCTATATAATATTAATTGTAGTACCCATGTAACTTATACTGTGACACAATCCTTGTAATATTGATTGTAGTACCCATGTGCCTTATACATTTACACAATACTTGTAATATTAATTGTAGGACCCATGTATTTTATACAGTGACACATTCCTTGTAATATTAATTGTACTACAAGTGTATCATATACACTGACACAATCCATATATATATTTAATTGTAGTATGTATCTATACATTGACCCAATACTTGTAATATTAATTGTAGTACCCATGTACCTTATACAATTCATGATCCTTGTAATATTAATTGTAGGACCCATGCACCTATACATTGACACAATGTATGTAATATTAATTGTAGTACCCATTTACCTTAGACCGTGACAGAATCCTTGTAATAGTAATTGTAGTACACATGTACCATAGACCATGACAGAATCCTTGTAATAGTAATTGTAGTACACATGTATCTTATTCATTGACACAATCCATGTAATATTAATTGTAGTACCCATGTACCTTATACATTAACACAATCCTTGTAATATTAATTGTAGTACCTGTGTACCTTATACAGTGACACAATCCTTTTAATATTAATTGTAGTACCCGTGTATCTTATACATTGACACAATCCATGTAATATTAATTGTAATACCCATGTATCTTATACATTGACACAATTGTTGTAATATTAATTGTAAAACCCTTGTATCTTATACAGTAACATGATCCTTGTAATATTAATTGTAGTATCCATGTACCTTATACAGTGACGCAGTCCTTGTAATATTAATTGTAGTAACTGTGTATCTTATACAGTTCACAATTCTTGTAATATTAATTGTAGTACCCGTGTATTTTATACATTGTCACAATCTATGTAATATTAATTGTAGTACCCATGTTCCTTATACAGTGACGCAATCCATGTATTATTAATTGTAGTACCCATGGGCCTTATACATTGACACAATCCTTGTAATATTAATTGTAGTACCCATGTACCTTATACAGTGACGGAGTCCTTGTAATATTAATTGTAGTGCCTGTGTATCTTATACATTGACACAATGCTTGTAATCTTAATTTTAGTACCTGTGTATCTTATACATTGTCACAATCTTTGTAATATTAATTGTAGTACTCATGTGCCTTATACATTCAGGCAATTCTTGTAATATTAATTGTAGTACCCATGTTCCTTATTCAGTGACACAATCCATGTAATATTAATTGTAGTACCCATGTGCCTTATACATTGACACAATCCTTGTAATATTAATTGTAGTATCTGTGCATCTTATACATTGACACAAGCCATGTAATATTAATTGTAGCACCCATGTACCTATACATTGACACAATACATGTAATATTAATTGTAGAACCCATGTCCCTTATGCAGTGACACAAAACATGTAATATTACTTACTTGACCCATGTATCTTATGCAATGACACAATCCTTGTAATATTAATTGTAGTACCCATGTATCTTTTACATTTACACAATCCATGTAATATTAATTGTAGTACCAATGTACCTTATACATTGACACAATACATGTAATATTAAATGTAGTACCCATCTACCTTATACAGTGACACAATCCTTGTAATATTAATTGTAGTTCCAATGTATCTGTACATTGACACAATCCTTGTAATATATATTCTAGTACCCATGTACCTTATACATTGACACAATAATATGTAATATTATTGTAGTACCCATCTACCTTATACAGTGACAAAATCTTTGTAATATTAATTGTAGTACCCATGTATCTGTACATTGACACAATCCTTGTAATATTAATTGTTGTACCCATGTACCTTATACATTGGCACAGTCCTTGTAATATTAATTGTAGGACCCATGTACCTTATACAGTTCACGGTCCTTGTAATATTAATTGTGGTATGCATGTACCTTATACAGTGATGCAGTCCTTGTAATATTAATTATAGTACCCATGTGCCTTATACATTGACACCATCCTTGTAATATTAATTGTAGTACCCATGTACCTTATACAGTGACGCAGTCCTTGTAATATTAATTGTAGTACCCGTGAATCTTATACATTGTCACAATATTTGCAATATTAATTGTAGTACCTATGTGCCTTATACATTGACACAATTCTTATAATATTAATTATTGTACCCATGTTCCTTATAGAGTGACAAAATCCATGTAATATTAATTGTAGTACCCATGTGCCTTATACATTGACACAATCATTGTAATATTAATTGTAGTACCCGTGCATCTTATACATTGACACAATCCATGTAATATTAATTGTTGCACCCATGTACCTATACATTGACACAATCCATGTAATATTAATTGTAGAAGCCATGTACCTTATGCAGTGACACAATCCATGTAATATTACTTGTAGGACCCATGTACCTTATACATTGACACAATCCTTGTAATATTAATTGTAGTACCCGTGTACCTTATACACTGACACAATCCATTTAATATTAATTGGAGTACCCGTGTATCTTATACATTGACACAATCCATGTAATATTAATTGTAATACCCATGTATCTTATACATTGACACAATCCTTGTAATATTAATAGTAGGACCCATGTACCTTATACATTGATACAATCCTTGTAATATTAATTGTAGTACCCATGTACCCTATACATTGACACAATACATGTAATTTTAAGTGTAGTACCCAGCTACCTTATACAGTGACACAATCCTTGTAATACTAATTGTAGTACCCATGTATCTTATAAATTGACACAGTCCTTGTAATATTAATTGTTGGACCCATATTCCTTATACACTTAACAATCCTTGTAATATTAATTGTGGTACTCATCTACCCTATAGGGTGACACAATCCTTGTAATATTAATTGTAGTACCCGTGTATCTATACATTGACACAATCCTTGTATTATTAATTGAAGTATTGGGCGGCGCAGTGGTGGAGTGGTTAATGCTGTCACCTCACAGCAAGAGGTTCTCTGGTTCGATTTTCGGCTGGGGTGCCTTCTGTGTGGAGTTTGCATGTTCTCCCTGCGTTCACGTGGGTTTCCTCCCGGTACTCCGGTTTCCTCCCACATTCTAAAGACATGCTTCTGGAGCATTTCTCTCCGGGCATCCACTGAAAATAGGATCTGTGGATCCGAGTCGGACTTTCCCAGTCAACAAATATAAAATAAATAAAATAAATAAATAAAATAGTACCCATGTACCTTATACATTGACACAATAAATGTAATATTAATTGTAGTACCCATGTGCGTTATACAGTGATGCCATCCTTCTAATATTAATTGAAGTACCCATGTACCTTATACAGTGACAAAATCCTTGTAATATTAATTGTAGTACCCGTGTCTTTTATACAGTGACCCAATCCTTGTAATATTAATTGCAGCACCCATATACCTTATACAGTGATGCAATCTATACAATATTAATTGTAGTACCCATGTAACTTATACTGTAACACAATCCTTGTAATATTGATTGTAGTACCCATGTGCCTTATACAGTGGCACAATCCCTGTAATATTAATTGTACTACCAGTGTATCATATACACTGACACAATCCATATAATTTTAATTGTAGTACCCATGTATCTATACATTGACCCAATACTTGTAATATTAATTGTAGTACCCATGTAGCTTATACTATTCACGATCCTTGTAATATTAATTGTAGGAGCTATGCACCTATACATTGACACAATGTATGTAATATTAATTGTAGTACCATGTACCTATACATTGACAAAATCCATTTAATATTAAGTGTAGTACCCATGTATCTTATACAGTGACACAATCCTTGTAATATTAATTGTAGTACCCATTTACCTATACATAGACACAGTCCTTGTAATATTAATTGTAGTACCCATGTACCTTATACATTGTCACAGTCCATGTAATATTAATTGTAGTACCTAGGTACCTTATACAGTGACACAATCCTTGTAATATTAATTTTAGTACCCATGTACGTTATACAGTGACACAGTCCATGTAATATTAGTTGCACTTCCCATGTACCTTATACAGTGACACAATCCATTTAATATTATTTGTAGTACCCATGTGCCTTAAACACTGACACAATCCTTGTAATATTAATTGTAGTACCCGTGTATCTTATACAGTGACACAATCCTTGTAATATTAATTGTAGTACCCATGTACCTATACATTGACACAATCCTTGTAATATTAATTGTAGTACCCGTGTATCTTATACATTGACACAATTTATGTAATATTAATTGTAGTACCATGTACCTATAGATTGACAAAATCCATGTAATATTAATTGTAGTACCCAGGTATCTTATACAGTGACACAATCCTTGTAATATTGATTGTAGTACCCATGTGCCTTAAACACTGACACAATCCTTATAATATTAATTGTAGTACCCGTGTATCTTATACAGTGACACAATCCTTGTAATATTAATTGTAGTACCCATGTACCTATACATTGACACAATCCTTGTAATATTAATTGTAGTACCCGTGTATCTTATACATTGACACAATTTATGTAATATTAATTGTAGTACCATGTACCTATAGATTGACAAAATCCATGTAATATTAATTGTAGTACCCATGTATCTTATACAGTGACACAATCCTTGTAATATTGATTGTAGTACCCATGTGCCTTATATATTGACACAATCCTTGTTATATTAATTGTAGTACCTGTGTATCTTATACAGTGACACAATCCTTGTAATATTAATTGTAGTGCCCATGTACCTATACATAGACACTGTCCTTGTACTATTAATTGTAGTACCCAAGTACCTTATACATTGACACAGTCCATGTAATAATAATTGTAGTACCCATGTACCTTATACAGTGACACAATCTTCTTAATATTAATTGTAGTACCCATGTACCTTATACAGTGACACAGTCCTTGAAATATTAATTGTAGTGCCCATGTACCTTATACAGTAGCACAATCCATTTAATATTAATTGTAGTACCCATGTGCCTTATACATTGACACAATCATTGTAATATTAATTGTAGTACATATGTACCTTATACAGTGACACAATTCTTGTAATATTAATTGTTGTACCCATGTATCTTATAATTGTCACAATCCATGTAATATTAATTGCAGTACCCATGTACGTTATACAGTGACACAATCCTTGTAATATTAATTGTAGGACCTGTGTACCTTATACATTGACACAATCCTTGTAATATTAATTGTAGTACCCGTGTATCTTATACATTGACACAATTTATGTAATATTATTTGTAGTACCATGTACCTATAGATTGATAAAATCCATGTAATATTAATTGTAGTACCCACGTATCTTATACAGTGACACAATCCCTGTAATATTGATTGTAGTACCCATGTGCCTTATACATTGACACAATCCTTGTTATATTAATTGTAGCACCCGTGTATCTTATACAGTGACACAATCCTTGTAATATTAATTGTAGTACCCATTTACCTATACATAGACACAGTCCTTGTAATATTAATTGTAGTACCCATGTACCTTATACATTGTCACAGTCCATGTAATATTAATTGTAGTACCTAGGTACCTTATACAGTGACACAATCCTTGTAATATTAATTTTAGTACCCATGTACGTTATACAGTGACACAGTCCATGTAATATTAGTTGCACTTCCCATGTACCTTATACAGTGACACAATCCATTTAATATTATTTGTAGTACCCATGTGTCTTATACATTGACACAATCCTTGTAATATTAGTTGTAGTACCTATGTACCTTATACAGTGACACAATCCTTGTAATATTAATTGTAGTACCTATTTATGTAATATTAATTGTACTACCCATGTATCTTATACATTGACACAATCCATGTAATATTAGTTGTAGTACCCATGTACCTTATACAGTGACACAATCTTTGTAATATTAATTGTAGGCCCCATGTACCTTAGACATTGACTCAATCTTTGTAATATTAATTGTAGTACCCATGTATCTTATACAGTGACACAATCCTTGTAATGTTAATTGTAGTACCCATGTACCTTATACAGTGACACAATCCTTGTAATATTAATTGTAGGACCCATGTACCTTATACATTGACACAATCTTTGTAATATTAATTTTAGTACCTGTGAATCTTATACGGTGACACAATCCTTGTAATATTAATTGTAGGACATGTTCTTCCTATATGACTATATTATTCTAGGGTTGGTATCCCACAGGGACAGAGGAATTTTCCATGTATTGATCTCACTCAAAAGGAATGGCTTTTCACATTAAGCAATGGTCATAGAATTCTCCACCAAAACCAGTGTATGCTATCTTATTATAGTGCCTCAGAGTAGATTGTACAGATAATATTTGCTTGGATTCTTTGATATTATTTTTGACAAGCATAGAAATTACAAAATGGTGAAGTTTATCTTTCTTGTCCATGTTACCTGTAGTTAATTCATCTATTTTAAAAGAATAATTTAAGCTATATGTTAAATTATCATCTCTTTTATAATTAGTTCCTAGACAATCAAATTTCACTACACGAATCTTGCTTAGTAACAATAAGAGAAAGAGTTAATACTTGCCAGTCTCTCAGATTTTAAATTATGCCTCATTTGTAATGTTGGTTCTACACAAATGCACCTCTTTCTTTCTCACTGTTAAATCCATTAAGGTAAGCTTAAAGTGGATATTACAAAGTCCTCCACAAAGCTTCATTTATTGTTATTTTTTCTCTGAATTGAACACCAATGAGTAGTGATATAGCGTAAGATAATTTTGTAAATTCTTTATTGTTGGATGGAAAACTTATGAATTACAGTGTTTATGTGAAAAAATATACTTTACATTGTGATCTTGCTATTGTGAATTTTTTAATTAATTTTTAATATTTTTTTCAGGAATTTCTATCCCATCACCACTCAAAATGTCAAATAGATCCTTCCCATCAAGACTGAATATTTTGCTTAAAATTGTTATATCGAGAATAACAGTGATGGCCTGTTATCTCCTCACTAATAGGTGAAGTACTTAATTCAAGTTGAGTTGGCCTTGTTATATTTTGCTTTCCAAAATGTTTACTTTCTGTTTGATTGATCTTTTTATGCAGTTTGAGGAGACAAGTACACATGCACAGCACACTCCAACTTGTGCAAACATTTTCATAGAGTCTCTGACGTGATTTTATAAACCTACCCCCTTTCCAGTACAAAGTGTTTCTTATGAACAATTTATCAAATACTTATTTTTATTTTTCTTTATAAGGGTTTGCCAGAAGAATTTCATGATGCTTTGTGTGAACCAAATAGTAACTTTTATGTCTTGATCTTAGTTGAATGCAATTGTATTACTTTTCTAGCTATGACCCTAAAGGAGTTATTGTGTAACAGTTTTTTAAGCGCTTTATTAAGAAAGCCCATCCATGTGAATAGCATTTTACTTGTTACTAGTTCACCTCACTTGACTGCATCTATTCCCTGTGAGGAACTATGTAGAGCAAGAATAATAGTACCTTAGATGCTGATTTTGAATGAGGAATTGAAAGTAGATTCTTATAAAGAGTTTACACAGGAGAATATTTTTATTACTGCTGTGTAAAAATTATAAAATCACCAGGTTTGTCTGAATAGCCAGAAATTAAAATCTAACTAGATCTGACCAACAAAAGGAAATCAGTAAGTTTTGTTACTACTTACACATGTTTTAATCCCCCTGCAGATTTAAAGAGGCTGATAATACATCATTGACTCATCATAGCCAGGCCCATCATATATAACTGGGAACATCATTAAAGTCTGTGACCTGTATACAATTACCTTTGCATATTGAAGAAGAAAAAACATGGCAGATATACTAGTTTCCTGTAATTTTTCTATAGCACTATTGCAAGCATTTTCAAGAGGCACATTTTCTTGCAGAAAATGTTTGTTATGTCGTTCTATAGTCAGTTTACGTTGTTCTTGCACTAATAATTTTTACAAGAGTAATAGGTCAAATTTGATTTCATATCAATAAATCGTGGTATTTTTGTGTGTGTAATCTAACTAACTTTGCACTGGGCAGACACAATGTATATGAAAGATTCATGGCATGGTCCACTTTATCTATAAAGGCATTGATATTAATCTAATGGCCACTCAATGTAAAGAAGTTCATCCTAACTGCGGGAATATTATTCATGTCAATGTGTTAGCTTCACCACTTCTTTCTGGTGGCAGACTTAAAATTTAAATTTATTGAAACTGGAAGTAATATTGACTTTGAAATATAAAACACCGATGCTGCAATATTTGAAAAATGAAATTGACTGCATAATTTGAGATCATTTTTTATTGTAAGAAATCCTCTCAACTCTCCTTCATTATGAGGAATGCTTCTCATTTTGGGTCATATAAATTCCCTGTTTCATATTGTTTTTATTGAAAGTGTCTGCCACACATTCATTACTAGGATGTTTTTAGAAAAATATGTTTGATAAACAATATTAAATCATATTATTTAATCAAAAGAGGGTTTTGTAATAAAAATAGCATTAAAAATAGTTATTAGCCATGCTATGACTTTCCTAGTTGATGGAGTAAGTATCTGTTCCACACTTTATCTCTTTGTTCCACATTATTAAATGTAGTTCTCAATATTTTAAGATTGAATATGGCAAGCTATGATTGAAAGAGTTTTTTGTCCTTTTTTGAAAGCTATGATTGAAAGAGTTTTTTGATCTTTTAAATACTTAGTTGATGTAGACATAATTGTTTCACTATGTATTTAAATTAAGTGCATTTTACTTGTTTTTATCTGCATTAGAAGGTGAAGTGCTAAAGAAGCCAGCAGACTTTTGCATCATATGTTTTGTCATTTGTAGTGTTTTAACTTTAAACATCTTGTGCATGCAGAGATGAAATCATAAAATATTAAGTTAAAATTATTTAGCAGGCAGTATGTATCCCCCTGTAGCCTCTGCAGTCTCTGCTGTGTGGAATTCACTTTCACAGTCAGCTGAACTAAAATGTATTTAGTCCAGGTAATACACCACAATTGCTAATAGGAAACACCTTTTTAACTGAAATTAAAATATTTAAGAATGGGGAGATGTTGCAAGAAAAGAAATGTTGATTTAACTCAAAATAGTTGATTGTAAGTATAGTTGTGTGGCAATGATGAAGAACTTTGCATGAAGGAGATGCATATCTTCATATGCTCTTCATAGTCAACAAAGTGATTGGGGTAAACCAACTTTGTAGTAAAATGCCTGAAACAATCCAGAAAACACACTCAGGCTTTATCAAGTATAAGAAAAGGCACATTATTTAATGTTTTAGTAATATCTCATTAGACAAAACTTATTGGTAAAAACTGCTAAACCTGCAACATACTGTCTAAAAATTATTAAAGGCACTATTAAATACGAAACAATCCAAAGAGCGTATTATCTACTGATGTACTTCATAGGTTCATAGGCGAAGTGAGACAGTCAGTATCTTGCTTTTTCTTATTACTATTCAAAGGTATACAGAAGCCATCAAATTATGGGACACATTCACAATCAGTTATTTTTTTTTTCTGTTGAAAGCAGATTTTTCACATTATGGAATCACTGACATTAAAAAATTACATCATTGTTCAGAGTTCATTAGGCAGAAATTTTCAAAGAAATGTGTTACCAGCTAAGGAAATGATTGATGTAAAGCTTTGCTTGAGTAGAGAAACACTCTTTTACAGCCTACTGCCTTGTCACCAAGGTATATGCTAAACCAGGAAATAAAATCCACGACCAGTCAGCACAGGAACACAGAGTAGTTTAATTAAAGCGCTTTTCGGCTCACAGTAAGACAGCCTTCTTCAGAATCTAACCAAGGTATATGCTGACAGAAAGGAGAATGAATATGAAGATGCCCAGCTTGTCAGTGTAATTTCAAACAGAAAATTTGAAACATGAATGTAATATGGCAAAACATTCAAGCAGAATCCATAACTGTAGTGCAACAGTCCAGCTTAAGCACTGTCTAGCCTGAATTATAAGAGACTGTCAGAATTCAAAATTCATTTGATAAGCACTTGGAACAAGAGAAAGTTGCTTTTGTCAATTATGGCAGCAGTCAATAGTCATGCAGCATAGATAACAAAGATGGAATGAAGCTTAGATGTACTCAAAGACATCTGTGTTGGACAGGATTCCCAAGTCAGACCACAGAAATATTAAAGAGAGAGAGAGAGAGAATACTGGTTTGGGAAAGTTCTAACTTGGAAGTGGATATGCCACTTAGAGTCTTTCCTTAAGATGCACATTTCCCTCACTGTGACAGTGTGCCAGTTAATACACTGTGGACTTAACAGATCTTTTTTAAGAAAGAAAACATGATATTTTACATGAGTTGGCTATTTAGCCATTTATAAACTCATCTTCTGTATATACGCTAGAATATTCAGATATGGAAGAACAGTCTAAAACATCTAAATGTATTGTCTTTGCAGTCATCAGCATCAACCCCATTTTATCCATTTTCTACATGGCATTGGGGTGTTGCTTCAACTGGCACCATGTCTCTCAATTCAGTGCTACTCTCCTACTTCAGCAGTCATTCCTGATCATCTCATGTCTTCTCTACCACAATCCATCCATCTCTTTTCTGGACACCCTCATTTCCTTTTGCATGATGCCTGTCTATCCCAAATCTTTTTCAGCCAATTGACTTCTGCTTTCTTGTATAGGTGCCTTATGGGTCTATATTAATTCGCTGAAAGTTATCTTCAGCAAATGCCTATTCATTGTCACATATTCAGTGAAAAATCACTTCCACGATTCACTGAATTTTCCAAAGGCAATGAAGTAGTTGGTCAACTACACAACTTTACCCTTTTCCCCACTGTAGGGAGGTGTGGAGGATGAAGCCTCCCACTTGGATGAGTTTGATTTAGTTAGTTGTGGGTTCTGTTCTGATGTGGGGCAATTGTTTCATTTCCCTTGGAAAATTCAGTGACTTGCATAAGTAATTTTCTCTGAATATGTGTCGATGAATAGGTGTTCACTGAAAATAACTTTTGGTGGACTAATATAGACCCACCTTAACTACTGTAATCTGTTCTCTTTGACCTCCTTTACAACTGGACCTACTTTGGACTCTGCTCTGATGTGTTTATTTCTTCATCTTTCCCACAGTATGCATCCTATCGCATCACAGGAACTTCATCACTTCTAGCTTTCTCAGCTGCTCCACCTGCACTACCAATGTTTCTGTACCATGCAGTAGTACTGATCACACAACAGTTATGTACATCTTACCTTTCAGTTTCTTCAGCCTTCTTCTATCTTAGACTATTCCTGACACTCTGTACAAGGTGGCTGCATTCCCACTGATTCAAACATTAACCTCCTTGTTCAGATACCCCCCCCAAGAGTCTTGATGCCGTGAACCTGTCCCGCTATCTTCCCTCCTGTCTCAGTTTTTAGTTTCTTCTGATTTCTCCCATTTGTTGCCATTATAACTATCTTATCTGTTCTCATTTTTATCCAGTGTGCTCTCAGTATTATATTTCGTTCCAATATCATTTGTTGAAATTCAATTCAGAGACTGCCTGCAACGTGACATCACCTGCATACAGCAGCTTTGTTGATCTCTCCTTCGTTTAATAAAGTAGTCCATGAATAGTATGTAAAACAGTGGGCTCAGACATTAATCTATGAACCCCTGTGTGAGACTGAACACTGTTCATACTTGTGCCACTGGATTTTTGTACATAGCCTACACTAATTCTATTAATTTGTCTGAGAACTCAAACCATGACAAGACTGCTTAAATCAGCATTCATGAGACCTTATCATATGCTTTCTCCAAGTCTAGGCATGCCTATTTGGAATCTTTCCTCATCTCTAACTTCTTCTCAGTTATCTGTCTCACTGCAGGCTACAGGTTGGTGTAATCTGCCATAACAATAAGGATGGATTTATACAGCAAAGGGTGATTCTGCATCGTGATACCCTTGTCTTGTCTCTGGACCAGGAAGGAACATCATTCAAATTAAGTCACAGGAAAAGTTGAGCTCTGGACAAGACTTTGAAGAAAGGCATTCAGCTATAGCAGTAGATGGCCAGCTGTCTAGCAACCCCAAAATATATTTTTTTAAAGTTTGAAATGCTTTGTTAAAATATAGCAGAAGCCTGTATTGATCCAGATGTCATATTCTCTTCTACATGCAATCCTTTCAGAGAAACAGTCAGATCAGAAATATGGTATAACTTTCTTTTGATAAACATGCCTTTTGCTCGACTGCTATTATATGCATATTTTCCCATTGCACGGCTGACATGATTCTAGTCACAGGAGCCAACATAATGAATAGCATCAAGCTTTTTTTCATATCCAGAATATTACAGTTTATTCCCTGCTACAATGCATAAACTTCCCTTATCCTTTGTATTATATCATACAAAGTGTTTAACAGGTTTTTTTTATTTGTACTATTTGTAGGAAAAAATGCATTTCTGTATATTTTGGCCAGCAGTTTTTTAGCTGTTGTGGATTATGGTTGTCCAATTGCTATCTAATTGTACTTGCATGGTTTATTTATTTATCTGAATTTGTTAACCATGTTAGAACACTGACCACAAAAGCCCACTTTTAGTCGCATGAGAAGTAAATAAGGAAAGAAAGAGAACAATAAATCATAAATAGTAAAACAAAGAAACACCGACAGGGTAAAGTACCAAACAAACAAAGCAAGAACCAATAAAAACAAAAGTTTGGTACACCAAGACAATCGAAGCCGACCAAAAGTCAAGTAAAAATCCTTTAATTTGCAAAATCAGTAAGCGCTTTCACGTTTGTGTAAAGCGAGAAAGTGCGATTGTCTTGGTGTACCAAACTTTCGTTTTTTATTGAACAATAAATCATAAATGCTTTACAGTACAGTGTATTATGGGGGAGCAGTTACCCAAGTGCTTGAATGTACAACAGATTTAAAAACAGTTATGTACAGTGAAGTCAAATTGACACGCTATATCCTGTGATGCTGATGTCATCATTCCAGTAGGTAGAGAACTTTTATGCATTCTCTCTTTGAGTCTATTCCCTCATTTACTAGGTCATCCCAGTTAGATCTTTCAAATTATTCCTTACTATTGCACACTTATTTTGTATATTTTTGAGTAGCACCCCCCACCCCACACACACACACACACACACACACACACACACACACACACACACAAACACACACACACACACACACACACACACACACACACACACACACACACACACACACACACACATACGTCCCTTTATCTTCAGGCCTACTCTACCTACACATTTTTTGTTACTCTCAGATTCATGCTTTAAGAGACAAGGTATGAGTGATGTAAAAAGGTGTGAATGAACTTCTACTGAGATCAGCAGCTGAAAAAAGTCTGAAATGATAGGTAAATATCAAGATATGGCTCTATTTATTCAAGTCTTTTCAAGCAAGGTTTTTATTTAGTTTTGATGATATTCCAAGCATCTAAATGTGCACCCTTATGCTGGGATTTGAAACTTGGGCTACTGAATGTGTAATTTTTTTTCTATATTCTCTTCTCTTCTATGCCTTCCCACTATCAAACCTCCATTAATGCACCTGGTCTCCCTGTAGTAGCCCAGTCAGTAAAGGGGCAGCTACTGACCAGATCAGCCACCATGTAAGCAGTCATGGAGATGCTTAGTGCACTCACTGACATCCTGGCAACATCGACATTGCTATTAGCAGTCCCAATAGCTGATATGATCACACACGTCACTACAGAGTGTCCTACAATCTGAACTTTCTAGTGCATATTTCCATCCACAAACTGCATATCCATCATTTGGCAGTTTCAGTGCCATTTAAGTTCCTGCCAGCATGATGCTGATCAATGAAGTGGAACCTCAACTTCCTCCCTAGGAATGGCAGGCTAACATCTGGTGCTTACTTCCATTCTCATCTTGCCCAGCTTCTTCATCACCCTAGCTCCCTATCTATCTACGGACATTGGGGTCATAGGCAGGCCTTTACCCATCTATGTCACAGAGCTAGGTTATATAGTACTTGTAAAGTATCTTGAATACTGAAAGAAATGATAACACTGTAGTGTGCTGAAATTAACTGGAAACAACTGAAATGAGACTGGAATGAATGCCTTTACCTGTTAATTACCCAAACTTGTGATGAACAGGTACCAGTCTATCCTTTATGGGCCAAGTATTTTTGTACATTTTACAATGAAGTCTGTGAACTGTAATTTGTACTGTAGCTTTATTAGATGTTCACAATATCTGAATACTTTCTTCATTAATGGTGCTGAAAAAACAATAACAGTTTGTAGAAATTCTTTAATCTACTGGAATGCTGGATAATAATATTATGGAATGCTAGATAATGGTAACAGCGCTGATAAATATATGTAAAATTTCTGCACATATATTCTGATTCTCCTGAATAATACCGACTTAAACAATCTTTTCCTCCTGAATAGTATCATTAATGCTGGATATATGACCTGACTTTGGTACTCAGGCCTGAGTGTCTGGACTGCAAAGACCTTTTGCATATCAGTCCAAAAATTAACTTAATTGACTCATCTCCCATGTCTGAAGTATTTCCTGATAATGTCATAACCCTATAATGTTCTACACACCTCTTTAGCCTTGATTTTCAAGTGTTTTCTTCCATGTGCCTCACAGTGCATAACTGTCTATTCTTCATCTAGCAGTCCATTGCAGGTACATTCCCTCGAGCAAGAAGCATTCTGTAGCTTTCCCTTGAGAGCTGTTATTTCTGCACATTATCTTTTCCCTTCTACTGAACTGTCTTTCCCTGAAACTGTATGTATAAATGAAACACAAGTCTGACTCTATATTTTCAGGCCTATTCTACAGTTTATTCTACATTATGCCTAACTTCTCTTAAATGAAAACCCTCAGTCTAGCAAATACATTACACTGAATTGGTAGCCAAGGTACATTAATAATAAATAGGATACAGGAAGAAGTTTTTTAAGTAATGGGTTTGTAAGTACTTTGTTTATTATATGTCCCACAAATTCCACTAGTCACAGAATGCCCGATACTGTTAAAGCAGTATTAGGAAAAAGACCACCTTTTAAGAAATTACATTCCCTTTTTATTGCCATTTCATTTCATCCCTAACACTTGTTAGGAGTTGCTCTTACAATGACTTTGTTAGTCAGTTAAAGGTACTGACACTGTATTATTATTATTATTATTATTATTATTATTATTATTATTATTATTATTGTTATTATTATTATTATTATTATTATTATTATTATTGTGAACCATCAGGACAAGCACACTGACCTTCCTATAAAGTAACAATAAAACAGTAATGGTGCCAATGGATTTTGAACCTTTGAGGATGTTTCTGAAATAATGTTGTCATAAATCTTATCCTATAGATATATAGAACTGACATCAAAGTCACTGAAACTAAAAGCAGAAAATATATTTAAGAGCCTTTACAAAGCAACCTGGCAGTGGTTATCATAGACTTTACCCATGCAAATTCATTACAGCTTAAAATCACAGACCCCGGTCGAAAGCTCTTGTCTTAGGAATTGTTTATACAGAGCATCTTATCAGATGTAACTGTAAATAGTAAGTTATAAAACAAATCTATGAATAAAATATTCTAGTGTCCAGAGGACATTGTTCAGTGTTTTAAATGTGTCCTTTATGAATCTGTAGGAACCAAGCATGAATCTAAATGATGTCATAAATTATCACAGAATTCATTGCTGTTTGCTTACATGATGGGTTTTGCTGATTTGTAATTTAAAATCCTAATGGATATTTAATTAAAAATAAATAAAAGATCACACAAGATGTAATGCTCTGACACTGTTGTGTAATTCTGTTTGCCAATATGTGTGGCACAGTTTAAAAGACACTACAGAAAAGTGGTTTGCAAATACTTTCTGCTGAAATGAGAAAGTAAGATCAGATCTATATTTCCAGTGAATGCATAATTCATTATGCATTTAGTTATTCTGTTTTAATAAACACAAATGTTACCATTATAAATGTATTCTAAACAATGCATAGTTCAGGCCTACCTTTGACTTTGTGAGTTATTTGCTTAAAAGTACATGCAGTAACACCCAGCTGCTGATTTATGGATTATAAATACTTAGAAAGGATAACAATTATTATATATAAGCAACACACCAGCTTTCACATTGATATTTTTCTGGTGTGCTATTTATGCAATTAAAATTCAGGGGACAGTGCTCACTATTCAGAATATTATACAAAAATAAGCAGATGGTGGAAGCAATCAAACATAAGTATTATGTACTGTAGCTGAAAGAAATATTTGTCTCTGAGCATTTTCTACTAATTATACTATCTATTTACATTTTTAGGTACACAACAGAATGAAGGCAGGGAGGGACAGATCTGGATAAAATGAACAAGGATAACAAAGTGGGATAACAAGAAAGTTAGGAAAATGAAGGGTATCAAATAATTATTACGTTCAAGTTTCCATGAAGAAAACATCTTTCTGTGTGATGTTGAGTGAGAAAGTACAATGTAAGGTTTAACACAGGACAGAGAAGGAGCAGTGGACAGATTCCATGACTGAGTGGCAATTCACAGATCAAATGGCTTACCTACTAGGTTCCATAACATCAGGCATAGTGATCCACTGATAATGATTACCAGCAGACAACTGGCCAGTAATGAAGTGTTGAAAAGTGGAAGATGTCAACAGAGGTATCTTGTGAAAAGGAGGGGCAAAAATAATTCAGTGTATTACTGGCCAGTTAGCCTAACAGCAATAACAGTGAAAGTCATGGAGAAATTCCTGAGGAAAGGCTGATAGATTTTAGATTATAATCACAAGAAAAATACCCAATATTAGTTCTAGTCCAGAAATATCAGGTGAACCTGATTCAGTTTTATGACTAGTTTATATGGCAACTTGACATGACAGAAAGACAAAAAAGGTAGTAATCAGACACTCTTCATAAGAGATGCCAGCAATAACCCGCTCACCAGTCCTCAACACATCCAAGGTAGATGGAAGGAGTACTTCTAACAACTTCTGAATGACGAAAATCCCATAGACGCTGCAGTGCCCCAGACACAGCCTATGATGAAGGAGGAAGAGGAGCCCACGCTAGAAGACGTAAGAAGACCACTAAGGAAAATGAAGCCAGGGAAAGCAGCTGTCTCAGACAAGGAAAAGCAGATATGAGCACGGTGTTGGGTGAGTTAGGGGAGAAGTAGCTCCTGAGGGTAATCATAGCAGTGTAGAGAGAGAAAGATATATCCCAGATGACTGGAAAATAATCATACTAGTGCCAGTGTACAAGAACAAAGGGGTCATTCACAATTGTGGGCAGTGTAAAGATATCAAACTCCTGTCACAATGCATTAAGATTCTCTAGGGGGTGGCTGATAAACGAATGCACAGAGTAGAAGAGAGTAAGATGGTAGATGTGCAGCCAAGACTGAGTTGAAGATGGGGCACAACTGACCCAATGTTTGCAGTTAGTCAAATAGATGAGAGGAAGCTAGAGATAAGGAAAAAATCCAAAGAGACATTCCTAGACTTAGACAAATCATATGGCAAGGTCTCAAGAAAGTTGATTTGGCAGTTTTGCAATGGTTCTATGTCCTAGAAATATTTGTAGAATTAGTGCAGGCTAAGGACCCAATGACAGAAGTGCAAACCGTGTTTTGATTCTCAGAGGGGTTACCATTGGGAATAAGTGTGTATCAGGGTTCATCTGTGAGCCCACTGCTATTCACATGGGTGATGGGCTACATTAGCAGATAGACTGAAGGGTACATATCAACAATGTTGCTGTATGCAGATGATTTGGTATTTCCGGCAGAATCCAAACAAAAACGTCAACAAATTACAGGGGACTTAAATGCAAAACTGAAGGCAAGCAGGATTAATCTGAATACAGATAAAAGAGTTGTAATGGCAGTAGAGGTTGAAAATCAGAAGATAAGAACTGAGATAGAAGGGAAAATAGTGGACAGCTTAACAACTTCAAACATCTGGTAGGGGTAGTTAAGGAATAAGGAAGTCTGAATGAGGAGGCCAAAGCTAGAATCAGAGGGGATGCAGCCAACTGCCACAGAGTGTGAAGTACAGTGTGTGACAGAAGAATGCCAAAGAAAGTGAAAAGTAATTAGTATCAGTGGTGCAACTAGTACTATTTTATAGGACAGAAACTCAGACAGTGAAGACAGAGCAGTTGGAGAAGCTAGAGTTGATGGGGATGAAGTGTAGGATGCACAGTGTGGGACAGGCAAAGGAATTAGGGATCCACAGCAGAAGCCCGAGTAGACCCAATTACAGAAAAGTTCACAGGGAATAGATTATCATGGAGGAAAGCAAAAGACAATCTGGTGAAAAACGATTTGGGATTTAGTAGGAAGAAGGCAAGTGAAAACAAGGGCATCCAATAAAGAGATGGATGGATTCTGTGAGAAAAGATCTGTGACAGTCAGGCATGACTGTCGAAGAATGTAGGAGAGAGGCACTATATCAGTAGAGATGGCAACACTTGATACAACACCCTGACCTAATATAGACAAGAGAAAAAAGGAAGCTGATGATGATTATGATTGACATGATACTGCCAAGAAGTATGGTCTTTATGGAAATTACCAAGATCTTTGGGAATTCTGGAAGGCATACATGGAGTGGGACATTGAACTTCTAGAAGGAATGCAGAACTAATCCAGCAGAAGGATGCAAAGATGGAGAGGAAAGCATATGACCAAAGGTTAGTCGGGATGGAGTTATACTTAGTGAGGACCATAAGACACAGTAGGACTTGAAAGTGGTACAAAGGGGCATACCAAGGAGACATGGGTTGCTAATTTTAGAAAAGTGCCCTGCATATTTATATATCTGCTACAAACCACAGGGATTTATTATGCTTAAAGATCACATGAAAAGCAACCCCTAAAATTCACAAGGCAAGCATCTGGCTTTGTCACTTAGAATTCATTTACTTATGTACTTTATACAAATGGAGTTGTTCCTACCAAGCATGGCTTACTTTCAAGGGAAATATGAGCTGGTATGCACTCCAGCAAGGGGAAATGTGATCGGGTCTCCAAGGCAATTCCCCCATTCTCTTAATTCAGCTGAGTGCTTTAATCTTGAATCACACTTCATCAAAACTAGGTACAAGCAACTTTTGAACAGTTAAAATACTTAACAGTCACATGATAACTTTTATCAACTGTCCTCTTAAAATATACTTAAAAAAACTACTGAGCTATGAAAACAATAAAACATATTTAGTTCATTTGCTATGATTTCAACTGTAAAAAACTTCTACAATAAATATTATCATTAAGACCTGGAGCCGTGGGATCAATCAGTCTCTGATGCCACTGTAATTCACATTTTTTTCTAAAAGTTTTTGTAATCCCCTCTGCATACTGAGGGGGTGGCATCATTTAAAAAATGTAAATTTTCTAAAGTTGCAACAATGTCAGTATAATATATTATCTGTGAAATGTTTTTGTTAATAATGTATTGATGTTTGCATAGCCTTTGATTCAACTTTCTTATACTTTTCTCTTCATAAAGGGCTTCACAGACACTATATTTGGCCAAGTAAAAACCCCAAAGGAAAAAACAATTTTAACACTTCTTAAAATCTATAGAGCTTTCATGCTCGATGTTCATTTTTCTGCATTGATAATCCTACAAAAAATGACGTGTGTTTCTGCTTGCTTGCTGTCATCCCTTCATCTTGTGCACTGTGTTGTAATAATACTTTGAAATTCTTGAGTTTTGATTTTTTTTGTCACTACATAAAGAAAATGTGAACAAGTTTCAAAATGTGTTTGTGCTGTTCAGATACTCAGAGTCATCACACGCAAGCATAGAGTTTTTGGAAAGTTACATTTCTAAAGGATACAGTGATAGTTCATTTGCATCCAGATTATATTACAAACCAACACTAATATACATTTACATCCATCCAGCATCCATTTGTGGTTTATCAAGAAAAATGTCAAGCAGGCCATTAGGAATCTAGACATACAACTAAAAATTCCAATTTTAAAAAAGACATTGCTGGGCGATTTATGTGTACAAAGGAAGAGCAAGGTGAAGGAAGTAACACCTACTTTTTATTGAAGTCAAAGAATACAGAAGCAACCTGAATGCCCCCATTTTAGATAGCAAGAAACAAGACAACATGAACAATTAAAATATAGACATAGCAAATGGAAGACAACAAGGTAGCATATTACAGTATTAATGCTAATAACTATAAAACAACTAATACTCAAGGGTTTTTAAAGGGAATTTGGATTTGTTCCAAGCAGTAGGAGATCTGCTTTCATATTTCGAAATACCAAAATATTGAATTGCAAAATCTTCAGATGAGCAACTAGAAAATTCAGAGCACTGAAACTTGAGAACATCGAGGTTTACTTTACCAAAGTTCATAATATCGAATGCAAAGATGTATAGAATAGTAAATTTTTCCATCTACTTAGTATGGTGTGATCTTGGAATTTATATATTCAGTTTGCAGGGAGTGTAGGGGGTGCAGGGGGGCACAGCCCTCCTGCAAAAATGTAAAACAAAACAACATGTTTGACATATGTTTATGGATTGATAAGGCTATTTATGCAGGTGTTAGATATATAGCTACAGAAGTAGTGTTTGTTTATGTTTACATTTCTTTCTACGTTATATATTACAGTTTTAATAAAAATCACTTACTTATGTTTTTAGGTAATTCAGTCCCATAAAAGTTTGCTGCAGCTGCTAGAACTTTGTACAAAATGTGCGCCATGTTGCTTATGTTAGTTTTGAGAATATTTAAAGGAATAGAAGGTTATGTTCGGTAAAGTAAATCTTGATGTTTTAAAGTTTCAGTGTTTTGCAGTTTCAAATTTCTCATCTCGACATCTTGCAATTTGACATTGTTATATTTCAAAATTTGAAAGTAAATCTGTTTATATCTATATATCTATATCTATATCTATATCTAAATCTATATATATAGAGAGATAGATAGCTATATGAAGCTGATTCATGACGTTATTTGGCTGGTGTTGTTACGTTACTACATATGAATAAAAAGGGAAGAGTTCGAAGATATTTGTGGTTTTGTGTCTGTAAAACTGGCCAAGGGATGTCGATTTTGCTACAGAAAAGTAAGTTTTTGTTATAAATACAGCTGTTTTACACCCATGTAGATGTATCATAGATG
Organism: Protopterus annectens; assembly: GCF_019279795.1. Classification (NCBI taxonomy): domain Eukaryota; kingdom Metazoa; phylum Chordata; order Ceratodontiformes; family Protopteridae; genus Protopterus; species Protopterus annectens. The sequence continues at coordinate 215,911,849 of NC_056735.1, forward strand.
GCATTAATAATGAGATGAATATCTTTCACTAAGTCTGTATGTATGCCCCAATTACTCCATCTGCCAGAAAAAAGACAATTTTTTGAAAAATAAAACTGCACGCCATGAATATAACTTGGTTGGGGATTATACATTTAAATTTCTAAAAGATGAATGGAAAATTGAGTGGGGACTTAAAAACAATGGACAGAAATGTTAAGTTAGCTATTTTGAAAATGATATGTGTCAGATAGAATTTACATAGGTAAAAGCCATTATATGTGAAATAAATATTTTTTCACACAGGTTATGGTTGAGTTTGCTTTTTAAAGTAAGGTGGTATTTTTTTTCTGATAATTTTGCTATATGCAGAAAAAAATAGACAGAAGAGAAAATATTAAGGATAGACAGGGGAATAACAAGGTTCAGGGGAAATTTATGTAAGAAAGAAGAGTTCCAAAACTTACCTGTGTTATTGCAATAACATCATAAAGATATCAAGGTGTGTGATAAGAGCTGGAAACACTGGAAACAAATACAAAGCTACATGTATTTGTTATGGATTCAGTTCTGATGGAAATGGACAGATAAGGATATTATATATTGTTACACAATTTTAATGATTTTGAAAAGTGCAGATGTGGATAGATTTAATGCTGAAAGGCAGATATATCAGAAAAGTCTGAAGAGAATGAAAGATTTTATGACTTCGATGTTAAAGATTAATTGATAAAAAGATGGATCAAATACCTTATTGAGTAATGGGCTAAAATGTCTGGAGCTGTTATGAACTGTTTAATAGATCAGAATGTGAAGAAGTGTGGTGGCATGAATCAGGACACACAAAGTGGGATACATTGAAAGTGAGATGTGTGTCAGCCCAGCAACTAATATGCAGTTTTAACAACTATTTTTCAACTAACCACTATCACAAAGTTGCACTAACTATGGACACATCTAACAATCCTGTATCACTGATTAGTGAACCCTGGAAAGATTGATGGTATTATAAATGTCTCAGTGTCTAAGCCTATCTTCTGAACTCAACAGGAGAAATAGCCAAGAGGCAGAAAGGGAAGTCAGCCAGCAGAGGCAGCAAAAGTAATGTGATTGCAGTCTACTACAAACATCCCTTGTCTCACTTACTACATTACTTCAGGAGATATAAATGGACATAAATAGTTAAAACAGCTGGGAAAGAATATAAATCTGAAGCAATAGTTATCCATCATAAGTTGGATTAGCAAAATCAGGAGCTGTCGGAACACCCAGATCTTTTAAATATCCATATGCATCAAATCAAGGATCTCACAGGCTGATATATAAAACATAGAAAAGGTGGATGTCATTGAGAATCCCTTATATAGAAATAATCCATAAATTGTAAGTTTGCCTGAAGTGATGGAGGAAGAAAATTCAGTAGCCTTTATAAATGGAGAACTTTCTACTCTGTAGAGAAAAATGTCTTCTGAAATTGAAATGGCTCACCAGAGTCATACAAGTTCAACTTCCAATCCTTGCATGAACTTCTTTGCCTGATTCCTAAGCTATGTTGATTGTAAAGAAACTCCCTATGCTGCCAGGGAATTAGGTCCCAAGTGCCAAAGAAGGGGAACCATTATCCAAAGAAGGGGAAACATTATCCATCTTGCCCTGGACTACAATGTTGCCCTGTTCAGTAAGAGTGATTGATTTAGCTGTGCTTCCATGTATTATTTTTGGTCCATACTAATCAGTCAATGTAGTGGAATAGTACCCTTCTGAAGCTGAAGCTTATTTGGATAGAGGAAAAGGGTATCATCCCAGTATCACTACAGTAATAAATATGGCCCCATGGATAAAAGGAAATTAAGCCAATCTCTAGACACAGGCTGGAAATATTCAGGGGAAAAGAAATCGATTCTCTTCTGGTTTTCACAACAAAAGGGCTCGAAGTCTTGTTGCTCTGCCTTTTTGCAGCTGACTTCAATATATATTGCAGGAACAAAACAAATTCCCACTGCCTGATGATCTCTCTGTGGAGGAGAAAGAAGTCGAGTGAATGTGTCAGTCACGACTCTGCCTGTCTTAATGCAACAAGGGTCGTTGTTGATGAATGTCACACAGTACTCCCAAGGCACTCTTCGGTGTCACGGGGACCCTCTGAATTTCCTGTCAGCACAACATTATGGTTGAGACATTTGTATGCTTTTTGTAAAATTGCCGCTGTTGGAAGTGAGATCAAGAAATCTTACTTTTTTTTTTTTTTTCATAGGTGCTATTCTATGAAAATGTATGTTTTCCTGAAGGGATGGGAGGAGAAATGTTAGTTTATCATCTATTCCCTTGGCAAATTTGATGACAGGTTACACACTATTTACTTTTTTGGGGACTGATATACAACCTCCCTAGGAGTATTAACTGGGACCAACAAAATCATTGTCGGTCCTTTTCCCTTCAGAATCCTAAGTAATTGATTTTTTTAATGGAGGATTCTTAGCCTTTTTTTTCTATACTAAAGACACTGTAAGTGCTGCTCTTTACTTTCAGATTACTTGAACTTACCACATAATAGTTAGTATGGTCCAAGGAGTAAACGTACAATAAGCTAGGCTGGTATAATGTTGTCTTTCTCCTTTTTAATGATTATCACATATAGTTACAGAATCTGCCATGCACTTATGCAGTTTAATGGTTTCTTTGTACTGCAATGTTGTTTTTGAAATTAAGATGGCCAGACAGTCAGAAGATACATTCTGTGCTTGTAAAACTACCCCCACCTCATTACCTGCCCTATTGGAATTAACAATTATTGTGTACTAAACCTGATCCTAGCCTGTGAGATTCATTAACAGTGTAAATAGTATGAGAGGGGCTTGTTTATAGGCACAGATGTTTATGGGTGTTATTTTCTTTACAATGAAACCTTGTCTGTCCTGTTAGTTGTGGTTTAATTTCAGATAGACCTTACAGCAGTTACATTTGAAGAATTGACTGGGCTACAAAAGCTGAGATATGTTAGTTTAGTGCTTACCTGCTCCTCGTTGAAGTCTAACTTTGAGTTATCACAAAAAGTTAATACTTCTGATGCTTGTGAGTTTCTTAATGTCCTTAAAGCATGCAGCGGGTATGATTATTACTATGAAATTGATTATGCTTCTCTTGTGGAATGCATATGGTTTCAGTTATGATTCATCAGCTTAAAACTTGAATGGCCTGTAATCACAAAACCAAAATAAAATTGACTAACATACTGAAATTGATGGTGTCCTGGAAATTCTGGTATGCTGCCTCTTATAGTGGTGACCACTAGTGTGTGTGTGTGTGTGTGTGTGTGTGTGTGTGTGTGTGTGTGTGTGTGTGTGTGTGTGTGTGTGTGTGTTTGTATGTGTGTGAGGGGTGGATTAGTCCTTATCAGTGATTTGTCAGTATGCATAAATGTTAAGTTTGCTCTTGACAACGGTGGCAGGTGGCCGCCAATCAAAATAACATTAAGCAAGGGAGATCTAATAGTGATCGGCTTATATGAAATTAATACTGTTGATTGCACTTATCCAGTATTAAGTACTCTGGGAGACAGCATCTTTCAGTGTTGATAAGGATGACTTTAATGTTGTCTTATGTCTTCCACAGTGAAATCTAGACAATATGTTTTGCGCTTGGATGAAGGAATTTTATGTAATAGATGTTGGCTTTCCTTACAATCTTATGGCCTCAGATTTTATTGATTTTGTGTCCCACTATAGAATTGCTAGTAAGCTAGATTGTTTACTTGTATAGCCCCTGCTGGTTAGAAGAAGTACAATTCATGAATATAACTCAAAAAGTATTTTTGACAACAATATAGTTGTTATGGAATATGGAAATGACATTTGGCCATGCATCTGTTATAAAGTGAGTAGACCCAGTTTTACTCAACAACCCTTTATTGTGCAACATCTGACAAAAGATCTCCAGTTCTGCTATGATTTTTCTCCACTTGCTGAGAATTTGTGGCCAATGTGGGAAATATTCAAAGTAAATCTTCTGGATTATGTCATACATTTATAATGGTAGAGATGGGGAGAATTTCGTACCAGTTTCTTACGAGACAAAACTGGAACAAATCATGAAGCAATACAGTGATACAGTTGGCAAAAATATGGCATTGTTTATAGAGATGAATAGACTGAAAAATGAAACTAAATCTATTAGCTATGGGATTCTAAGTCAGAGGTGGGAGTAGGTAAAGTTGCTACATTGAGCTAAAATAAGCTTCTCCCAAATGTCTATCTCAGCTGCTGAAGGAAAGGAAGAAATCACTCCCTAATTTAGTGCTCTAGGATGGAAAGGGGTTTGTCAAGCACTCAGCCCAGGGAATAAATCCCATCTGGTGACCTTCATCCAAATAAAGTACAAATAACCACTGGAGTTTATTATGAAATGTTAGAATATATTCAGCAAAATGATTTTCTGACGATCTATTATTTGCAGACAATTCCAGAACCTGAATATGCTTCTTACCACAGGAAAGGTACTACACAGTATATACTCTTTGAAATCTGTAAAGCTATTTAAACAGATGACATCCCTATTTGTATAAATCTTCCAGTATTACCTGCCTCATTTAATGAAAGTTTCTTAAGGGAAAAATTGTCCTGTCATTCCAGATTTTTTGAAGAAGGAAAAGATCCATTAAATCCCCAAAGCTATAAACGAATTTCTTTAAAGATGGTAGATATTAAAATCCTTGTTAATATGCTGTCCTCTTTGCTAGATAAATACATTCAAACTCTGATGGAAGATATTCAACAAGGTTTTCCCCAACAGACATGGGATCTCAGGCTTATTGAGGCGATTCTGTAATGTTGACCAAATTATCCAGTGCAATCATATGCCAATGGCAGCACTGTTCACTGACACTGAAAAAGCCTTTGATTCTTTCAGTGGGATTCTGTCGTGCTGATCTTGAAATGTTTTGGCACCCTGGGAGGCCTTTGATTCTTTCAGTGGGATTCTGTCGTGCTGATCTTGAAATGTTTTGGCACCCTGGGAGGCCTTTGATTCTTTCAGTGGGATTCTGTCGTGCTGATCTTGAAATGTTTTGGCACCCTGGGAGGCCTTTGATTCTTTCAGTGGGATTCTGTCGTGCTGATCTTGAAATGTTTTGGCACCCTGGGAGGCCTTTGATTCTTTCAGTGGGATTCTGTCGTGCTGATCTTGAAATGTTTTGGCACCCTGGGAGGCCTTTGATTCTTTCAGTGGGATTCTGTCGTGCTGATCTTGAAATGTTTTGGCACCCTGGGAGGCCTTTGATTCTTTCAGTGGGATTCTGTCGTGCTGATCTTGAAATGTTTTGGCACCCTGGGAGGCCTTTGATTCTTTCAGTGGGATTCTGTCGTGCTGATCTTGAAATGTTTTGGCACCCTGGGAGGCCTTTGATTCTTTCAGTGGGATTCTGTCGTGCTGATCTTGAAATGTTTTGGCACCCTGGGAGGCCTTTGATTCTTTCAGTGGGATTCTGTCGTGCTGATCTTGAAATGTTTTGGCACCCTGGGAGGCCTTTGATTCTTCAGTGGGATTCTGTCGTGCTGATCTTGAAATGTTTTGGCACCCTGGGAGGCCTTTGATTCTTTCAGTGGGATTCTGTCGTGCTGATCTTGAAATGTTTTGGCACCCTGGGAGGCCTTTGATTCTTTCAGTGGGATTCTGTCGTGCTGATCTTGAAATGTTTTGGCACCCTTGGAGGCCTTTGATTCTTTCAGTGGGATTCTGTCGTGCTGATCTTGAAATGTTTTGGCACCCTGGGAGGCCTTTGATTCTTTCAGTGGGATTCTGTCGTGCTGATCTTGAAATGTTTTGGCACCCTGGGAGGCCTTTGATTCTTTCAGTGGGATTCTGTCGTGCTGATCTTGAAATGTTTTGGCACTTTAGGAGCCTTCCATAGATGAATTCAGTTTTTATATGATGAATCTATGAGATGAAGAAAGGTTTGGGACCCAGGAGGACTTGAAAGTAAAATTCACAAATTATTGATCAGGAAAGAATTGTTAGCAACACTTTCAATATCTGAGACAAAGTCTGGCCCATTAAACAGGTATAGGTGTAAGGGAGATCAGTTGTTTTGGTAGAACTGGATTGCTTGAGACTTGTTATACTAGCTTGACTTGTTTCTTAACATGGACCTCAAACCATTAACTTTAATGGAATGTAGGGCACAATGCAAAGATGATATAATTAAATGTTGGCAATATTTGTAGTTACTGAACTTCACTCAGGATGTTACTAAAACAGGAAACACTTTAGTTATGGAAATAGGCTAGGAATATTCTCAACACATTGATGAAACTTCATCTCCTCTCATTATTATATCATGCCATTCTCATTATTATATCATGCCATTGATGAGTACTGCAACATTTTTTCCTCTCTGTTAGGTTCAAAATATGAATTATCTGTCTGGAAACACCTGTCTGTTATCAATATAGACTGGTCTTCTAGATATCCAGTGTTTTTTTTTTTTTTTTTTTTTACAGGAGCATGTCAGTCCATTGAAGGCAATTTCAGCGAATGCAAAGAAACCAATGACAGTTCAACTAAACTGCCTTTGATGAAAGTGGAGATTGCTTTTTTCTCCACTGTTGTCCCACCTCAAAGTTGGTATATATAATTCCCATTGGGGGTGTCCCCCACATGGGGGGTGCAAGAAGCTTGCCCCAAAAATTGTTTCAATGTTCACTAAAGGGGGTTTTGTTAAACTGATTGTGGTTTATTTGTGTTCATCAAAACCAACTTCAAGGGATCAACATGAACCAGTTTTTTACTAACTTTGTGAAAATCCATTTTGGTACCTTACTCCTGTACAGGGGAAACATACTCCTACAGCCAAATTCAAGTAGGTGGACAGATAAGTAAATTGGCACTGAACATATAAATAGACAACACACAGTAAGTTGCATAGGACAATAAACAGATAATTAGAATTAATGATATTTTACAGAAGTAGGCAGAAATGTTTTTAAGAAAAATTGATACATAATTAAAATAAGCCACGGTGGTGCAGCGGTAGTGTTGTTGCCTCACAGCAAGAGGTTCTCTTGTTCGATTCTCAGCTGAAGCGCCTTCTTGGTGGAGTCTGCATGTCCTCCCTGCAGTTGAGTGATGTTCAAAAGGCATGTGTAGAATGGGCATGCCTTCATTGAAGGTTGGGAGTTGAGCTGGCACCTCTGCACCGTAAAAAAAAAAATCTACTGCCAATCATTAGCGAACCGGAGTTCTGCTGTGGCGACCCCTAATCGGGAAAAGCCAAAAGAACAACAAAATACATAATTAAAATATAGATGAATGTAAGCATTAATTTTTGCGCATGAAAAGTTGCAATTGAGAAAGGCAACACACCAGTCCACAACAGCGAAATGCAGGTTAATAAAGATGCATTCTACCATAGTATTATTTCAAAAGCATGTTTTTATTTTCATTAAATGTAAGTGTTAAGCTACTCTTTCAAGTCCTCATCATAACCCTCATCATAAGAACAAGCCTCCACTCTAACAGTAATAGCTGTAATGCTAAGAAAAATATTTTTCAGCCACTGCTGTACCTGTTAACTACAAAACTGCTTTAATTTTAAACATGGCTGCTACTGCGGTAATGCAAACCTGATAATGTTGTTCATGCTTGTCTCCCCTCTGGTCTTTTAACCCAGTTTAAGACTTGCCACTAGCCCTCTCTGCAAAGAGCTGCAACTTCAATATAGCATACAGACAATATCCTTAGTCATTATTTGAATATGTCCTAACATTAGCTGAATTTGTAAGTCATAACTTAACTTTTGATGCAGCCCTGTTATGTGATGTTGCTTCTTATTACATTTATGTTATTTACATACCTAAGACAGTAAAAAAGCATAATGATAAAATTAAATCAAATTCTGTCAACCTATGTCTAAAAACAATGTGTTTTGGATGGAGTAGAATATGCAGTGGTGTTTGCTTGTAGCTTCTGCCTAATGACTTTGGAATTTAGCAATGGGCAAGGGGCTTCACAAACATGGTGCATAATTATGCATGGAAGCAGACCTCATTCTCACAGTATATGGTAGGTGATGTACATGACTGAGAGACACTGGTAGGCAATATGACATGAGTCTCACACATGTTTATGAGCTGTATCCAATAGGTAACATAACACAAAGTACATAACACAAAGCACAATCTCATTAATGGAGAGCAAAGCAAGTTAACACAGCACGTACTGGTAGCAAATGATACTTGTCATGAGGAGTTCATGTGAATAAGTCAAATGACAGAGTGAAACATCATAAACACCAAGACATTGCAAAAATGTATTCATGCTATACAGATCCATGTTATCCTCAACAGTATACAAGTAGCACCACAAAACAGCAATTGATATGCATGTACTTCTTTGATACTGTTTATCCCTTACTTTCATACTGATTGATGTTCCAGGGTACCATGTCCTTTGCTGGCTTTAACTGCCACTCCAATCTACTCCTGACTAGTACCAATTTTATAAATGGGTCCAGAAAGAGGCTTAAAGGCATACTGGGAAGCTATGCTGCTAATCTTCCTTCCAACCAGGTATATTGACTTTCTTTAAGCAAACTCCTGATTTCTTCCCTGATGCAGGCCCAGGCAACCTCCATGGGGTCATGCAATGGGCAGACTGTCTCAAACCACTCCACACTTCTGCAAAAAGCTGACATCAATAAGCTTCCCCACCCTTCAGTTGTAGTTAATTGCAATTGGCTTCCCAGCATACACCACGAAGCTTCAATTGCACATGCCTTTTCCTCTAGAATGGGCATGCTCCTCATCACTGAAACTTTGTCACTCAGCAGAATCATTAATCAAACCTTGATTGACTGGAATGTAGCAGGTCTTTATCCCTGTATGCCACTGGAGTGGCTGAGATGCATGTTCTTCAAGTATCTCATAAATGAAGCCACCGCTGTGAATTTAATGACAGATGTGCACTAATCTGCTTTATATACATATGAACTAGTAATATATTTTTCAATAAACATGAGGGAAATCTATGTGCAATATATATACACTAACAATACACAAAATTGTATGCATCTGTGTACAAAATACTAAACCTCTTGTCATGCCATCTTTAGTCAACAGCAGCAGGTATCATCTCTTGGAAAAAATGCACAGCTATTAACAGGCAAAGCATGAGAAACCACAAAAAGTGCTAAAGCTTCATCTACCACTTCATCACTGAAAAACCCAGTTCAGCAGACACAATGTGCATGGTTGGCCAGTGGTGTCAATATTATGTAGACTGAGATGTCCAATCTATTTCAGAATCATCTAACACCCCCAGAGGTGTGGAGTGCTGTGCAGATGATACTCCTTGGGAAAAAGTATTTTGAGCTAGTATATTATCTCCATAATAGAGATAGTGACTTACATCCCATACCTGGAAAAGATGCCTGCCCCATTGCATCATGGATCCCTCTTTACATCTGCTATAGCTGATCTCAATTGGCCCAATGTTACCATTATTGGTGGCTACAAGGCACTCAGTGTGGGTAAGGTGATAGCATAGGGACCTCACATTTTTACTTGCCTCCTCAAACACCACCATAGTCACCTGTTACTTTGTTTAATGAACGCTGTCAGTGCTCTCCTTTTTGTAATGACTGGAAATACAACAATCAGCGATTATAAAATGCAGTCCAGGGCTAACCACCATGGCAGAGCTAGCAACTCGACGGTGTAAAATATGGCTCTAGATGATTCAGACTCCAATTCCATGTAGGAAAAGTGGAAAAAAGGGGGCTGATGATGATGATGGTTTGCAACAGATACATACATGCTGCCACCTTGTTCTGCATACATACAAATTATTCTCATGTGTTTTATATGTATATAAGAGCTGTGACATTTTGCTTACAACAAAATGACAAAGTACTACAACCTAGTAAATACGGTGTATCCCACACTATTTAGAGAATACAGTGTGACACAAACATCATTATAAGGCTTAATGACAAATTTATCACTTAATGTGATGAACTACATCAATTTGTTGTGTTAATAATCTCTTCAAAGGACTCAACATCTTTCTCAAAGTAGACATATAGCATGTAGCTATATATGCTTTGTCCTGTCTTAAACAGTGCATATACCTAACTGTTAATATTTATTTATGGTCCTCTGCATGGCCTATAGCAGAATAAACAATGTATGGAGATAACTATTGCTGCATTATCTATATGGTAATATTTTGATTCAATATTGAAATGTTGAGACTCACATTTTTAAGTCCTAAGATATTGAAAAAAGGCTAGAAATGCAGGAGAAGAACAAATATCAATCATCACTCTTTTACTTTAAGCTTCTTATTTACGGAGATCAACTCCCCTGTACAGCCCTGATGTTGAGAGGACAAGCCTTCTACACCTACAAAACTTATCTATATCAATTCTGAGATCTTTATACCTAGGGTAAAATGGAATATTCTGAGAAATGGCAATCTTGAACTTAATATATGTAAGTTTAAGTCTTGGCCTTTCAGTTTCCACATCTTGGGATTTAGCAATGTGCGTATCAGAATTTAAATGGTTACCCAATTTCAATTTTGCAATAAGCAATAAATATGCATAAGTTTATCAATGATACTTAATTGAATGGGCAGCATACATGTATCATCAGCACCATCGTCATGCACTATAAAGATAAAAGACAATCGATTACTCACCATGTATGTGTGATCCACAGCTGCCATCATGTAATATGCAGGCACTGAGAAAACACTACGACATGCTGATGATGGGGTATATACGGTACTTCAGTGAACTGCAACTATGATTTGCAGTGAACTAATTTTAGCAATGTAAAGTGTTACATACTTTATTGTATTTTTCAGGGTGTCTGTAAATTATGCTTGTTGATACACAACAGTTAGGTACAGTAGTATCTAGGTACTAGGTTTGACCTTTAAGTATGTTAATGGCACCTGTCATTGCATAACATTCAGGCAACGGTTATAGTTGGCAGTTCATGAACTATTGCAAAAGGACTAAGATCCAAGTAATTGCATTTAGCAGCTGAATGCCAAGCAATTCCAACCTATAACAAGCTGAGTTATTTGTTTATGTATACAGTGCTATTGTGACCCAGGCATAGGTATATGAATTCACTACAACTGGGACATATGTATTTTTTTACAATACACAGAATCCCTCTACATTACTTATAGTTGACTGACTTAGTCATTGCTCATGCTCTTGGAATATTCCTTTGTTTCATTTTTGTCCTGTCTTCCTGCAAGAGGAACACATATGTCAGTGCAATTTAAATACATTTTGTTGTGAAATAAAACTATTATGGTTCAATTTGCACAGGGCTGGTGCAGTGTGCCTTCTCTCCCATTTGTTAAGCCACTGCAGGAGTTCCAGTTCCTGGTCAGATAAATAAAATCACTTATTCTGATACTGTTCCCCATTTCCTGGTGATTCTTTCTTTCTTAGTCTATGATTTATTGTTTATAAAACATAAACATTAAGCATTATTACTAATTCAGTGTAATATTGCTGCTCTGAAGCATATGGGGGCACTCAAACAATTCAGAAATAGATAACATGCTCTGTTACGCTCACCATGGTGAGCAGAGACATGCAGAATGGGATAATGCAGAGACATATGAAGCATGACCTTGTTAGTAGGAAAACATGAGGCAGAATGTATCGAATGCAAGTGACTGTATACAAGTATGTAAATGAGCATCTACACGCAAATGACAAAAACAAACTTGAGAGTAAAATTCTGAAACATACAGAGTTTGTGTGATGAGTTACAGTGGTTAGCTTATTTAAACATCATAATTTCTTGAAGAACAAGTGTACCACTCATTCTAGTATACCTACATACTAAAAGTAGGACCTGCTTTTTCTGGTCAGCACGTTTTAAGGATCTCTTTGTAAACCAGTGCAAGTGATGATGTGTGCTGCCTGTGTCACTGCAGAGTTGATCAGTAGCTATGATACATACTTGTCTGCTATTGTATGGCCAGAGATATCACAGATAAGTTAGTGCACATGTGCCTTCCCCACATAGGACCAAGGGGGATGCATGGGCTTCCTCTCCCAGGATACATAAAGGTAAGTGTAAGACTAAACATTCTTGCTGTTTGGACCTTTAGCATCCTACTGGGGACATGCTAGGAGCTGTGCAGACCTTAACCTCAATAATCCTACACCAGTTTCTAGCATGATGCTGAGTGTACAGGAGCATATTCGGTTTCCACAGACATTATTGGAGAGAACAACTACATCTGCAGGCATTCTGTAATATACCATAAAATAAAAAAAACAGCCACCAAGGACAAAACTGGTAGTCTTGATCAGTGAAAAATTAGTTTAATACAACACTAAAAAATAAATGACTAAGCGCTTTCACCAGATAAACACACTGGCTTCTTCAGAGTCATTTGAATGTTACAAACACTTTGCTTAAATAGTAAGTTGTGTGATTAATTAATTAATTAATCATTCAAACCAACCAATCGCATACTTCCAGGCTAGTTGCAAAATAATCACAAGTCACTTTATATAACTTGATATTAATCGAAACCTAAACAAATAGACAGACCAAAATAAATAATTTTTTTGTTACTAAAATTCTACCCAATATTAATGTTGAGAAATCATAATTTTGTTCTGTAATGTAGCCTGTTCCCCTAAGGCCCTGGAGATTCTTTACACCACTTGATTCACATGGTGTCCAAAATATCAGCCAGAAGTGCATTAACTAAAATGTGTCCATGCAGCATTCAGGCAGCTCCCAAGATTCCGATATTCGGCACTCATGCAACCTATACCAGTCATTCATGTTGGGGAATCTTTCCTAGGCTAGATTCCTCTCAAACTCTTATAACAAAAAATCAGGAAAAAGCAAAAAATTGTGGGGAAAAGGCCAAAAATACAGACATATTTTAAATACTGCTCTTATAAACTTCAACAGTTGCTAGATTAACAAGTTTTGTGTTAGCATACAGTTTCTAAATGATATGAAGATTGAATCCCAAATGTCTGTCATTATTTAATGAGTTCACTATAAGTTCATAGGTTCATAGGTAGGTACTAGGCTATCGGCCCTAGGGCCTATATAAGCCTAGCCAAAAAGGTTCCCTGGCTTTTCCCACCCAAGAAAATTATTTCCCTGTGCCTCTGTCAAGCAGTGCCACAGAAGTGATCCCCGGTGAATTTTCTATATCCCATCCAGTCGTCAAAAATTTCTTAAAGAGGGCCAATGAGGAGCTTTGCTTGACATGAATGGGTAGGTTGTTCCAGAGTATGGGAAGTCTCTGGGACAGGAATCTATCCCGCCAGCATGTTCTGTTTATTGTGGTGACAAGGTTTAGGTCCCTGGAGTGTGTGGTTCGGAGAGATTGGGATTTCTTTAAGTGTAGCATGTCCAACAGCTCTGGGTTTGGCATAACTTTATATGTTAGGCAGAAATCCCCTCTGAGTAGGTGATATGCGATGGAGTAGAGCTGGAGTTTTTTGAGACAGTCTGCATATGGCATCTGCTTGAGGTCAGTAATCCTCTTAGTGAGGTATTTCTGTGGCCTTTCCAATTGTTGTAGGTGTCTTGTGAGATACATGCCAAATGGGGCATTGTGCTCTATAATGGGTCTGATGAGGGATGAGTAGAGAGGAACAATGACCTCCTTTTTTCTAGAGGAGAACCCTTTTGTGATGAGGTGTGCCACGTAGAAGGATTTCCTGACTACTGTGGTGATGTGGTTATCAAAGGAGAGACTACTGTCCACCTGTGTCCCAAGGTCTCATCACACTTTCAGTGTTTAGTGAGCTACCGCCTATGTGGTAGTTTATGGGTAGCAAGTTTTTCCCAAAGGGGATGACAATGCACTTCCTGGCATTGAGCTTGAGGCCATGACTTTGACACCAAGGATCTGTCTCTGTGAGGCCCTTTTGTAGAATGTCTACATCATTAGGTGATTCTATTATGGCTTCCAGTTTGCAGTCATCTGCAAACTTTGTTAGCCAAAGACTGTCTGTGTTGGCCTGCACTTCAGAGAAGTAGATGCCGGACAGGAGAGGACCCAGGAATGAACCCTGTGGTACTCCACTCGTCTCTGGTCTGAAGTCGGACTTGGAGTCGGCTACTTTTACTGTGTGGGTTCTGTCAGTGAGCCAGTTGGCCACCCATCTTGTGACATAGGGATTTATGCCCAGTTTACTGAGTTTATCTATAATTCCAGAGTGGGGGATGGTATCAAAAGCCTTGGCGAGGTCAAGATAGGCTGTGTGCACTACCTTGTCCCCATCTACGGCTCTAGTGACTGCTTCAAAGAAGTCAGTCAGGTTTAGTAGACATGATCTACTTATTACAAACCCAAACTGAGTGGGGTCTAGGGTTTGGTGGTACCTATGTCTTTGTTTATAAGCTCCAAGATGATACATTTCATGGCCTTGCAGACCAGGCTCATCAGGCTAATGGGGCGATAGTTTCCAGGGTCTGTGGTGGCATCCCCTTTCTGGAGTGGAATAACCATCACTGTGCGCCATTCAGTAAGCATATAGCATGAAGTGAGGCTATGATTGAACATGGTACTTAGGTGGGCTGCCAGTTTGTTCTGTAGTTCATGCAGTACGCAACCTGGGATGTTGTCTGGCCCCATGGATGCTGTGTTTTTGGCTTTGGAGAGTGAGGTCTTTACTTGTTCATCCATGATTACAGGGGTTTTGCATTCTTCCGGTAGTAATATGAACCCTTTGGAGGGTGAGAGGGGGGGGGGTAAAGTTAGCACTGACCCTATCTTCCAGGATGTTGGCAATATCAGTTGGTTCTGTATATTTAGTGCCATTGTGCTATAGCTCAGAGCAGATCTGAGTGTTACCATTGAGATTCTTGACATAGCTGTAGAATGCTTTGTGGTTGTCTTTGGAATCAGTGGCAATTTTATTTTCTTAACTGGCTTTGGAGGATTTTATGAGGGATCTCAGCTTATTCCTGAGGCTGACCAGGGAGTTCCTCCAATCTTGGTATTTTTACTCTTTTTTGCAACAGCTTCTTCCTTCTGTTGTAGAGTTTGTTTATGGCAGGGGAGCACCAGATTGGCTTCCTTTTTTGGAGGATAGTGACTTGGTTCTGTTGAGAATGGCACAATCCATGCACTCGTGTATGTGCTTATACAGTGCATTTCTGTAAGATTCAGCAGTCATACCTCTATTTTCCATCTGCATGGGTGTCATGAAGTTTGCCACTTCTGTCCTAAGAAGCATGAAGTTGGCTTTGGAGTGGTTTTTGATGGTGGTTTCCTTAATGGGGGGTGGGGGTGGGATATGTATGTCTAGGGTGATTAGCTTATGGTCGGATCTGACCAGCAAGGAGATGACCTCTGGTGTGGAACACCAGTTACCCATATCAGTAATGACCAGGTCCAGGATATTGCTGCCCTTGGTGGGTGTTGGACAAGCTGATCCAAGGCACTGGAATTTATGAATTCCAGAAAATGTTGAGCAAATGAGTTGGTGCATGAGTAGTTTTCCCAGTTGATGGTGGGATAGTTGAAATCACCCATAATTAAGGTACTGGGCTGTACCTTAATATTTTCCAGTTTCTTATGAAATGGAGAGTGGAAATCATGGGGCATGGAGGGGATCTATAACAAGCTACAACCTGGATTTCAGTCTTGCCCAATGTTAGCTGCACTTGGATAATTTTGGATGCATTATGTTGAGCAACTAGTCTGGAGGCATGGATATCTTTAATGAATATGGACACGCCTCCATCTTAAGTGTTTAGGTCCAGGTTAGGTGGCCAAAAGGTGTGGTATGAATTATAGCCTGGTAATGCAGGGGTGGTCTCTGGAGTCTTGAGCCAGGTCTTTGTCACTGCACAGATGTCGATGTTCTCCATTTTAAGGAGTGCTTCGAGTGAGTGCATTTTGAGGGTTAGACTTCAAGCATTGAGTAGCATTACCCTCAGAGTTTGCTTGCTTGTACACATTAATTTACCAAAAAAACTACAAATGTTATGAGGAATAAATCAAAAATATGAGGTGAAATCTGGAGAGTTGAGAGGTGTGGTCATCTACTGGTTAGATGCCCAACAGGCCAATTACAAAGGCCCTAAAGGTGTATAACCATGAACATAGGTAACAGACCACTCATAATTGTGTTTTCTGTTATATTTCAGGTGATGCTACGCATACCTTAGGACCATCCACAGCCCCCAGACAATTGTAGTAGGTATGATACAACACAACACAACACTGGTGCAGATGTATAATATTGTTAAGCACATTTCCTAATTGTGCCACTTCAAGGCATTCAGTATGTGCATACTTAGGTACTCCACATCACTAGAATGTATTGTGCAAAGCAGTTAAAATATGATCATTCCTTATATTGTGTTTTAGAACATCACTGAACAGCTGTCAGTGAGCATCAGGCATGACTTTTACAAGCAATAATATGAGTAACTGTTCTAAAAAGAAAAATATTTAGAGATGAGAAGGAATCTCTGATGACAGTAGCCCATGCACGTAACAACATAATCCACAGATATCGATGTATGCATCGGTTATACTCTATGTGTCTTTTATAAGAAAGAAAACACTAACCTTAATATTACAATCCATAGATCTGGGCTAGATGCCATCTCTGTACCTGTGCAGCCATATGCCATGCATGAGCCTGCCTCATGGGTTCCCTTACTACTGCTGCTGGCTGGTCACCATTAATAATAGTAAGACAGAAACTGACAAGTGCAGTGACAGCAGGGGTTACTTCACCCCCAGACTGGCATATGATCATGTGCAGCACACAACATGCAGTAAACGTTCTGCATGCAGTAGCTGGGTCATACTGAAGGGTACCTCCAGACTCATCCAGGTATCTAAAAGGAGTCTTCAAGAGGCCAAAGTTCTCTTCTGCATCTCCACTCAGACTTCTCATTGGTGTCATGAGCTGTGACTCCATGGGATATCCAGCATCACCTAAAAACAAAAGTGAAAAGTAGTAGACAAACAAAAAAAAACATCAAACTGGTTTAGTATTTAACAATACATTTTACCATGAATAACTACTTAAATAAAATAGAAAAATATATATATTTGTACACACCAACAAAATGACAACTGGGCATCCTGCTATGTGGGAAGAGGCAGTAAAGTGAGCTAGTATGGCAGATATGGGAATCATGTACAGTGCCAGGATGATGGGCAGAGATGGGAATCATGTACAGTGCCAGGATGATGGGCAGAGATGGGAATCATGTACAGTGCCAGGATGATGGGCAGAGATGGGAATCATGTACAGTGCCAGGATGATGGGCAGAGATGGGAATCATGTACAGTGCCAGGATGATGGGCAGAGATGGGAATCATGTACAGTGCCAGGATGATGGGCAGAGATGGGAATCATGTACAGTGCCAGGATGATGGGCAGAGATGGGAATCATGTACAGTGCCAGGATGATGGGCAGATATGGGAATCATGTACAGTGCCAGGATGATGGGCAGATATGGGAATCATGTACAGTGCCAGGATGATGGGCAGAGATGTTACTGATGCACGCCCATGTATCACGCACTACCTGGCAATTGATAGAATGCTAGCCCTTCTTACTGCGGTACCACTACTCCCAGTGGACCAGATGAGAATGTGCTCTGCCAGAATGATGGACAGTGATGTTGTTAATCCACATGGGCATAGTCTATCACACTGTGTACCTCAGGGAAATCTGCCTCCCCATAAAAAGCATGCATAGTCCTTGCTTGGTCCCGAGATGACACCAGGAAATAGATGTACTAATCCACATGTGACAAGAGTACATCAAGGAACTACTGAAGTATCTTGAGGCAAAAGCCTGTGAGATACCAAATGTGTCCTCTGTCTGTCTCTGGAAGGTCTCCATAGTAAGTATAGTGAGGGCTATCTCATTGATTTAAAGGAAACCATAATTTATTCCAAATTCAGAATGCAACTAAAAAAGCACTTCATTCAAGCTTCAAAACAGAACATATCACCTAACACAGTATCACTATTTCCTTTCCAACTCCTCCTCCCGCAAAATTTACTAAAGAGTATATATTGTACATTTTACTCTGCTTGATTTTGCATTGAACTCTGCTTTTTCACTAGAATGTATATCTACATTTTTTGTGTAAGTAGTCTAAACTACTCTTTTATTGCTTACATTTCTGTATTTTTTGTTTTGTGAAATGTTTTGTATTTCATCTGATTTAAGCCTGAAATTTGTCAGTATGCCTCAGTGCACTACCTTGGTAAAGAAATATATATAAATAAATAAGTAAAAAAAAAACATACCCATGTATCTACAGGGACTGGAAGGCCACACATCTCCCTGTGGGGTCATACATACTCACTAAGACCCTTACAATATTCTTGCCTACTCTGAACCTATCAAGTATCGCCTGATTGTCAAAATTTTAGTAAGTTATTCTCTTCCTACATCTCCAGCTTCTTGGCTAGTGAGTACTGCTGGGTACAAGCAGTTTTAGCTCTACCACATGAAGCATCTCACACTAAGAAATAACTAGACTAACAGCAAGTGACAGTATCATCATAGATTGCAAAGTAGAACAGTCAACAGTCTACCTTTTATAACAGATCTACAGACAGTGCAGAAAAGCATAAAACTTTGACTATAAATAGCAAGTAGGTGGAAAAAGGCCTCATTACCATATGTCATCTCACATCATTTCTCATTCGCATCTCATTATGTCTTCATTTGCTTATGCTTGTTCATGGCCATTGCATGCTAGCATAAGTGGCCTCTATGAATCGCACATTTGCTCCTCCTTTCTGAGGATAGTGATGACAGCCTTTAAGTGTTCACATCATGATTATGAAAACCACCTCAAGTCCTATGAAGCCTTTAGTTCTGCTTGAACTAGCAGCTGCATTTTAGTTGATACCCTCAGATGAATGTTTCAAAATCCTATTATTCTGAATGTTGTGCACTGTTATGAATTAAGAGAGAGAGAAGGCTCTGTATAGCTTCTATAGTTATAAGCGTGGTAACCTCTTTAGAAGTTCCTTTTTCCCAGGTTTATCACATTCTTTGTTTTCAATCAAATATATCTTAATTCTAAACAAATGCATAATCACCTCTCTTCCATGTGGGTATGTAACTGCTCAATTCCCTCCTCAGCCATTACCTAAACTCACCCTTTCCAGACCATTTACTCACAATAGCCTTTCTTTCTTTTAAACTCCCATTATTACACTTCATCTAACACCTCCTCTTCTTATCTTTTAACTCCTTCCTCCTTCCCCAACCCTTCTCTCACTATTCTCCCCTCTCCCTCTACTCTTCCAAACTACCTCCCTTATCTTCCCCCACCTTTCTCTCACCCTTTCCCTCTAGCCTTCAACTACATCAAACACCTTTCTCCTGTACTGCCTGACTATCCACTAACTTTTACTAATCCCTGCCCCATTTCTCATTCCCTTACCTCTTCACCATCATTAACCCCTACCCCTATGCCTTCACACTAACGTTACTTCCATCTTCCCACTTCCTGATCAAATAAAATTATCTATTGATATTCCTCTATTTCTGGGTTTAACAGCTTGTTATTATTTACTTCCAAACACCTCTGTTGAGTAATACATTATACTTTGACATTTTTCTTTTTGCCTCTCTAAAAAGTTTTTGCATCTTCTGTAACTTTATTCTTTATTTTTTTTCTTAAGGTACTTCTTATGTAAAATACATTTAATTTTATTATGGTTTGTATGCTTTGTCTGTTCCCTGGAGCTAGTTTTGTTTTGTACTCTGTGTTTGTTCTTTGAAGCTTTTCTCCCCAGGCCTCCACTGAAAATGGGCTAACCTGGCCCAGTGGACTTTCCCAGGAAACAAATGCCAATAAATAAATAAATAAATGCATGAGAAACAGGAACATTTTAAGTATCGTTATTGCTCCGTGAGTAAATTTAGAAAAGTGATTATTTTACTCTCCAAGTAGTAATGTTTATGAATCAATGTTTTATTTATTTATTTTTTTATTTATTTAACATTTGTTGACCGGGAAAGTCCGACTAGGTTCCACAGAGCCTGTTTTCAGTGGAGGCCTGGGGAGAAATGCTCCAGATTCTCTATATGTTCTCTATATGATGCCTGTAATGCATATGTTATTCATTTTTTTTTATTATTCATGCTAGTCAACCTATGATTCAGTTTTTTGATGATAATCCCCCCACCACTGCTTTTTGTTTTGTTCTGTTTTGTTTCGTTGCATGGGTACTGTAAATATGTTGATTTGATGATAATGTAACAACTGCAAAAATTTAAAAAAATATTCCTTTTAAATTGAAAATGTTTACAGAATGTAATGAGTATTTTCTTTTATGGAATTTACACATGGGATCAGAATGTGCAGAATGTCATAACTGAATGGAGAGTTAAATAAGTAATTGCAGTTTGCCTTCATTTTAGACTGATTTGTTGGGTTTTAATAAGGTAAAATCCCAATAATTTTTGAGTAAACTTCTTTGTGTTTCAAAATGTTGGGGGTGCAGTTTGTTATTATTAAATACTTCACTGTTTAATGCTAGTGAGATCAATTAAGTACATGTGATTTTATAAGGTAGTACCATCTGTGCCAGGAAGAGTAGGGCAGTACATGTGTATATATGCCAGTTAACTTAGCTGGAGTTTTGTAAAGAATTTTAAGTTATTTGACTATCACACTGATTTGTACAGATGTTTGAGTTAAAAATATATTTGTAAAGTTACTTGTGTTAAAAATACATCAACAGTAGTTCCTGCTGGACAGAAAGAATGTATGCAGTTTATTAGATTGTTGGTTGGAGTAAGAAAATGTTAGTAAAAAGGGAACAACACCATGTGGAAGTTGTACTCAGTGTAGTTATATAAATCAAGAAAAAGCTTTGGTGTTGAATAATGTCCTGCACAGTAAGGTGATATTTGCCAATGGTAATTGCACCATGAGTAGGGTAGTCTACCTAGCTAAGTGTGAAAGCTGTGCAGGATTTTATATTGGTAAAACAGAAAGAGCACTAAAGATAAGAATCTACTAACATCTTTATGATATTAGTAAGAAAAAGAACACAAATGTACTGTAAAGACATTCCTTAGTATGTCCCACTTTTAGAAGATTCACCTTTGGGATTTTGGAAAAAAATCAAAATAAATCCAAGGGGTGGTGACTGGCAAAGAATGCTTTTAAAAAGAGAGTTAGTGTGGCAGTTAAAATTAAATGCCACATTTTTATCTGGATTAAATGATCAAATTTCTATAGGACCAATTTTAAGAGAAAAGGCTGATGTTTTAGCATGAATTATATGTGGTGTATTGTAGCTTTAATACTGAATGGTATGTAATTAAGTGAAAGGAATTATGCAAATGGGTGTATTCTAATTTGGTATATAAGTTGGTTGGAAACCGATTGATTTTATCTGATGAAGTCTCCTCGGGAGATGAAAGCATGTATGGAATTATTCTGGTGTGTTTTTTATTTTAATATATTAAATTAGTTCATTTTCCACAGTTGGAGTCCATTTATTTATACTTTTTATTAGTTTATTATATTGTATTGTTGTAACTGATCAAATGTGTATGTTTATCAGAGAACCCTGGAAAGGTGGAAAGTTTCAAATTGTGTTATAGCTTTCGGATGCTGCCACAGATCTTAGCAAAACTCTGTATGTGTATTGTATCAGAGTCAGGTGACTAGAGGTGATTTTATTCTCTAACCAGCATCTGGTTTCTCTGGAACTCTCGCAGCAGCACTTTGGAACCCGACAGGAAAGATTTCTGACAGGATATATATATATCTCACACATCCCCACAGTCAAAGACAGACATCATCTAGCTTTTGCTGTGGTAAGACACTCAACACACATCTACTTGCCTTGCTTTAGTAAGTAGTCAAGGAAGAGTAATGCTTTAGTCAGTCAGGGATATTTAGCGAGAATAGGTTTGTATTGTTTTTTGCATCTGTGAGAAACTATTCATCTGTATTATTTTTTATATCTCTATGGTTGAAACTCTGTTGTTTATTGTATTCAGTATTCTCCTGTTTTCTGTTTTATAATTTATCATTTAATATTTTAATATCTGTCATTGTGGTTGGTCTTTTAGAGAATACTTTTAACATCCTGTGAGTACTTATGCTTGTTTTAGTGACACTATGGCTGCTCCTGAAAGCCTTGCTGCTTTGGTTACATTCCTACCATTTGTATTAGTATTAATTCTACACAGTATAAATGGGCACCCTTTGTAAGAGCCTTAGGGTAGCTGAATGGTGGCAGCATAATTACCTCAGAGTCTGGGCAGAAAGGAGTACAGCTAGTAAGTCTGTACCAGTTTTTCCCAGGTGTGCATGTTTGTGCAAAACTCAAATATCCAAGTGTGTTTGTCAGCTACTGGGAACAGGGACATAGAGCTCCAAAGTGGTCAGTGTGGAGTTTTTTGTGAGCCTGGAGAGCGAAAGAGAGTCCAGCCTCAGATCCGGAGTGCACTCCATGTGTGCTTTTAAGGGTAATTACTCTTGGTGCAGGAAGCTGCATCTGAAAATACTGTGTGAATCCATCTTTGCTCTTAGTGACCATCCCTCACCAGAATCAGTGGTTATGATTGAGTCTCCATGATTCCTGACCCAGAGTAGGGACTTGTCACAGTGCACAACACTACAGTTTTTTTACATTGTTTCTTCTGACTTAAGATAGTACAGTTGTGTAAGTTAAACTTAGCATTACAACAGATGCTCAATGATCTGTGCTGCAGTAGCCTTAGCTATATGGGTTTTAGCCTTCCAAGGATGTAACAGCCATCCAGTTTCCAAAGCTTCAAAGCACCTTCCATGCACTCAAACTATCAGGCAGCTCAAGCTCAGCTGAATAAAAGAAAAGTTTGGGCACTAAGCCCTTCAGAGCTTTCCTGCCAGCAGAGAGAGAAAGGCTGAGCACTGAAAGGACAATGCTAGGACCAACAAAAATAAATAACTACACATCAGCATACAAGCACAGCAAAAAACAAGAAGGGGATATGCCCCTGCACCCCCCAAACCCACCTCACATTAAATATACCATCTCTGAGATTGCACTACAGTGAGGAAATGGGCTAATTTCCTGTTCCTCACTGAACTGCGAACTCCCTGCACAATGTCAAACACAAATACTTTAACTACACTACCCATTCGCTGTAGTGTAATTGATGCATTTTGATTTGCTATTTTGCCAGCTTGAAAACTACCATTCGACCACATGCTGGTTGACTAATGCAGTTTCCAAGTTTTTAATGTAAACCATTTTCCATATCAAGAACCTAAACTCAACCAGATTAACTGGTTCAAATGGAGTAAGTGTTAGCTTTCCTAACACAAAATTAAGATCCCATGGAGGAGCCACCATTTTCCCTAAAAGCCTGTTATACAAACCTTTTTCAAAAATATTTTGACATGACACTGCATTGAAAGAGGAGGATCCATGAGCTGACATGCTGAAATGACAGATAAATGAGCCTTGATAGAGGAATAAGAAAGACCATACAATAGTAGCTCACACAAATATTGTAGAACCAGAGAACAACTAGCTCTGAACAGGTGCTGATTATGTTGTTGTCACCAACTAGAAAACATTTTCCATTTGGTAATATATAATATTCTAGTAGCAGACTAGCTTACCTCCATTAGTACCTGCTGCATGGCCTCAGTAAAGAGGTGCCTAAAGGGAATTAAGACCCTATCATCCACGCAGTCAATTGAAAAATGATTGCTGTTGGGTTATATCAAACACACCTGTTCCTTTGTGAGTAGATCCAGTCTGTGAGGAAACTTGTGGTAATTGCCCCTGGTCTTTTCCAAAAGAAGGAAATACCACAGTAACCTGGGACAGAAAGGAGTCACCGGAATGATCTTGGGGGATTCTTTCAGAATCTTCCCAAGTACCATGGATATTAGTGGAAAGGGTGGAAAAGCATACAGGAACATTCCTGTCCAAGGAAAATGAAAGACATCTATCCTCCAGGTCTTCTTTCATGGAATCCTAAAACAAAATCTTGCCAGTTGATTGTTCAGATAAAAGGCAAACAGGTTTACTTGAGAAACTCCTCACAGAAAGATCAAATCTTGAAAGACCCCATGATCTAGTTTCTGTATGTGAGGGTCTGCCTTAGTATTACTCAACTTGTCTGCCACACGGATTTGCTCTGACAGAATGTAGGATGCCTGCAGAGTAAGACTGTGCTGTGAAGTTATATCCCAAGCTAACATGGCTTGTCTACACAGAGAGTGCAAGCTGGTTTTCCCTTGCTTGTTAATGTACAATGTGACTGTGGTATTGTCTGTAACTACTTGAAGAGATCTCCAGGACCAAAGATGGTTTAAAGAGCTGTGTGCCTTGATAAGGGCAAGCACCTCCTTGATATTTATATGCTTGTATCTGATTTTGGTGTTCCTTGCCTTCTGCACTTTAATCCTTCCTGAAACTGCTCCACAATCAAAGTCCAAAGTGCCTGAAGTGAATGATTGCTTTGGAGCAGGGAAGGAGAATGGGAGATCTGGATTTAAGGATATCTGCTGTCTCTACTAAAAGATTTATCTTCTGACAAACCCCAGCAATAACTGGAGCTGGGCACTTTGTGAACATTCTTGGTGCAGTCCAAAGGGTAAAGCAGAGAACTGATAATGTGATTCAGACACACAAAATTTTAAAAAGTATCTGAAGCCTGAATGAATGCGGATGTGATGATAAGCATATTTTAAGTGAATTATTGCCATGAAACCTGAAAGAGTAAGAAAAGGTAACAGGTTGTGAAGTGATGTAATTTTGAATTTAGGCACTATCACAAGCAGGTTTAGGAAAGACAAATACAGAACTTGGTCTCCAAACATTTTCTTTCCTTGCCACTATGAACATTGTTGAATAAATGAACCAGTTCCAAATTTCTTAAGACAGCATGTACTGAAGAATAAGTGCAAACTAAAGAATCTGATCTGATGGATGAGGAATGATCCCCTGGAAAGGCATAATTTCCTCCATCTGCCATCTGTAACATTGATAAATGATTTCCACAACCCATTTGTCTAAAACAATGTGTTGCCAAAAAGAAAAATGAAGGTTCAGACTTTCTGGAAGAAAAAAAGGGCCAGGGTGGGAGGGGGTCACAAGGTCTCCTGAGTAGTCATTCAGACTTGCTGGGCTGTCCTTGGTTTGGGATATTCAAGACTTATTTTTGGAGCCCCCATGCCATTTCTTATTGAATATCTGTTTACCTATATTTTGTTGAGACTGCTTATTCTGCGTTTTTGCCAAAACTGGATGAAGAGATAGAAAATCCCTGAGTGTGCATCACAGATCTGAGGAAAAACCTATGTATCTATTCCTACAGATTCCTGTTCAGATTCAGAATCACAAATCTCTTCAGGAAAACAGGAATCCCTCTTTCATTTACCAGAAATTACTTTACAAGAATGATCAATAGCCAGAATTCAACCCTGAGCCAGACCAGGTGAACTACTTCACTAAAGAAAATTGAGAAGGAGAGGATAACCTGCTTTGCTTTCTCTTGCTTTTCGGCAGGGAAATTGGGACTAACTCTGTTACTAATGGCAGCAGCAGCTTCCCCAAGGATGGGAATAGCATTCTGACACAACAGGGACCCCTACTCTGTTCCCTCTCCCAGGGCCAACAAGAGTGGCTCTACTTTACCCACTGAGAGGATCCCAACAGCTGCAGAGGATATGGCTAAACCCCGGTATATGGCTGTAAGTGTTACACCAGATTGATCAGGGTAAAAGATGAGTGGTTTGAGGTACAGAAAATTGCCACTGCAGAGACAACCACCTGCAGCTGAGGCAAATCAATAGCCTGCTGAGATGGCCAGCACTGTTTATTGTTTTTTATTGGGGGGGGGTTGGACCAACAGTGGGATTGGTAATCTGTTCCATGGTCAAGCCGAAAATGGTGAGTCTTTCCCATGGAAGACAAATAGCAATTGCCCATAAAGACTAGTGGCCTAGAAAAGTTACTTTTTGACAGAAAAACAGTAAAAAGCACTTTAATCTCTATGCCAGTCCAACAAAAGTAAAATAAATACAGTTTCTCCACAGAAAAACATGTTTTTGTTACTTTACATCACTTTTAAAATGACAGAAAAGACAAACGCTCTTTTCAAAAGTGTGTTACAGTCCCAAGACATTCAGTTAGAACACTACACTCCTAGCTTTAAAATAACTTTCCTGAAGAGGAAAGTAATAAAACATCAACAAAATTAAGAAAATGCAAATTTTTCTTTTCCCAAAGGGTACTTATCTGCCAGCAAAATAAAGCACATGCTGTCCATACATCCTCAAAAGCCTCAGAGAAGCATACTCTTTGGCAGCAGTAAATCCCCCAAACCTTCTGTTAGTCAGCTCAACTTGAACTGCCTGACAGTTTGGGCACGTGGAAGGGGCCCTGAAGTTTTGGAAGCAGAACAGCTGTTATATCATTGGCAGGATATAATCCATATAACTAAGACTACTGCATATGTGATCAATCTTATGAACAGTGTTTTCTTATTTCTTAGAGATGTTACTTCCAGTATGTGCTTACTCGGTTAAACTAAAGCCAACTTCATACAAAAACGTGAGCCATAATTTCAGTTATGATATGTAGGTGCATAAAAAGAAGTTATGTACTTCCCATAAAATTCCATCTGTGTTGTCCATTTTCATTCTTCCTCAATGTATGGGTTCGGAATCGAGTCGGCTATTATTCTAGCTCATGGCCACCAACAAACTCTAGAGCTCCTTCCCTACCCATAATGCACCGCCCTTAATATCCTTTGGATCTTGTTTGCAACTTGACATGAAGGCCATACAGAATTGTCATAATTAGAGTTCAACACATGGGACATGTGATGTTCCAAGAACTTAATTCCTCCAGAATCCACTTGTGATAAATGGAGAGGGATGGAGGATAGGAGTTGAGGAAGAATCAAAATGGACAACACAGATGGAATGTTATGGTAAGTACATAACTTCTCTATCTGATGTTGTCCATGTTCATTCTTCCTCAATGTATGAGACAGAGTCCCAAGCTACTTAAATTCCTGGGTGGATTATAATGAAGGATATTCCTAAGTATAGTTGAGCCAAAGGCCTCTCTTCCCCTTGAGATAGGCACAGGCTCTAGTTTGTAATGAGTGATAAAGTTATGAGGATTGACTAAGTAGTGGCCCCATAATTAAAGTCCATGCTTAGTCTAGAATAAAATATAGTGGAAGTGGTCATCAGTGTAGTTGAATTAGCCTGTATTGGTTTGTTTAGGGGGAGATGCAATTTAGTACAGAGAAATAAAATATAATCTGTAGGCTGCTTGGTTATAGTTATGTTTATGACCAATCTGCCCATTTTGTGATGTGTTAAGCAAACCAAGAACTGATCTGTTTTCCTAATTTGTTAGTTCTATGCAGGCAGAATCTCCATTATCTTTAAACATCTAGTAAGTACAGCATATGTTCTCCTTTATTTGCAAAGTCTGGGAAAAGTAATGGCAGGTTAATTAGTTGGTTAATGCTAGATTCTGACACCACCCTAAGTAGGGAGGAACCATTGGTATGTAAATGTCCCTATCCATGTGGAAATCAAAGATGAGGGTTTGGAATATAATGCTTGAATTAAAGTTCTGACATTTTCCAGTGGGAAGAATTCTGAAACCCCACATGGAAATTTGAAAGGTTGTGAGTAGAAGTTAGAATTTGATAACCTAGCACCCTCTTAAAATAAACTCTCTAGAAATTCAAGGACAGAATGTATCAGAGCTGAGAAAGGTTCTACCTGATACTGCTCTACTCAACAAAGAAAAATCTTCTCCATAAATTTCTGTAGAGGTAGAGATTCTTCATAGAGAGTTGTTATAGGAATATAACAGAATGAAACAGAGTTAAAAAAAAGTATAATTTGGCTGGCTATCAATTTAAGCAGAGAAACAACACAGTATGTTTTTGGCTAGAGATGTGCAGATGAATCATGTCTGTCAGGTGAGACAGACGTTCTGGAGTTAGATATAAAATCAAAGGTGAGTACAATAACAGAGGTCAAATGTAGGGGAGCCATCTTAGTCGAGGTCAGTAAGGTACAATGAGGATGGCTTGTTCCTCAATGTGGCTGCTCTCTGAAGTAATCTTTTTTAAGATGTATTGTAAATGCCTATCATGTTTTATATTCTTCCACCTTGTTTTTTTTTTTTTTTGCACATATTTAGTTTGCATAAAGTGCTTCTTCCATTTAAATGTGCAATATTCATTTACCTCAAGGCTGTACTCCAGCACACAGAATGAAAGTTGTCCTTATGATATGTGAATGAATGAACAACTAACTAACTAACTAACTAACTAACTAACTAACTAACTAACTAACTAACTAACTAAACCATGTCCATCACTTAGTTGTGGAGAGACAAGACATGAGGATGTTAGATAGAACTGCTTAGGTTGACAGCTATCATGTTTAACTTCCATGGAAAATGGGCTACAATTACAAAGCAGGTGGAAGAAATTGCTCATTGTTACACCTTTAGTATATGTAAGTTGGCCTCCTTTGGGGACCAAGTTCCCTGGACTATATTCCCTAAGAACAGTCCACACCATCCAATCTGAGAAGCATCCATGGTCACTGTAGCTTTGGGTGAAGAAAGAAAAAATGACGGCCTAGCAACAGTTGTTTTGACTGCATCCACCTGGAAAAATAGCCTTTGCCTACTGGAGTTATTATCCTTATTGATATAGGTTGACAGAGAATTTATCACTGTGTTTGTAGCATCCATTGCAAATCTTCAAGTAATTCCTTGGCAAAGGAAGTAGAATTATATCCACTGACATTGATCCCAGAGCTTGTGGAATCAATCCTGTTGATATTTTCAAACTACAAATTATTTTCTTGACCTTATTTTTGTACTTTGTAAAAAGGGTAGAGATGCTAGCATAGACACCATGTTGAACATAATTCTTATAAACTCTAAAGTCTAGGTCAGTTAGAATTGTGACTTGTTGTGATTGATGGTTATCTCAAACTGTGGACAAGTCTACCGCACTTTATCTCGAGTTTGTACTGTAAATGATTGGTTGGAGTGGTAATGAGCCTGTCTTCCCATAAGGAAACATGTGGGATCTTTGCAACATCAAGTGAGATGCCAGTTCTGTGATACACTTGGTGAACACCCTGGGGGCTGTGATGTAGCCAAAGGGCAGGACTCTGAACTGGTAATGGCTGGCTTCCAGCCTAAAATGTAACTACCTCCTGGATCGTCTGTTCATTTTATGTGATAGTATGAATCCTGAAGGTCAGTCAATCCTATCCAGTTGTCCTGCTGAGAAAGAGGATATTGGATTGAACCAACATTAATTAGGACTTATTGCGCCAAACAGAACTGTTCAACACACCAAGACTTAAAATCGGTCTCCGGTATCCTATTTTATTTAGGCACTAGAAGAATCCTGAGTCAGTTATGAATTCTATTGGTCTGGAGGGACCTTTTGGATGACTCTAAGTTGCTCTTGAATTCTTGTATTGCTGCTTCTTGGGTAACAAGGGGGAAGTGAAGAAGGGTTGATATAACATGTGCAAATGATTCTCTGCAAGAAAGCATCCTTAGCTATGTTTAGCCATGCTTCTTGGTGTAGAGATAAGAGACCCCCAACTGTCTGCAGAGCAAGGCACAGAGGTCTCCTTTCAGGAGCGCTGGCAGGGTCTAGCAGAAGAAGTATCTCTAGACCCCCAGATTTAGGTGTGTCCTCAGCCACTGAGGTGTTTTCAGCCATTATCGCTCTTTCCTCTGCCTCAGGGCAAACTATCTCCACATGTGTCCTGTAAAGAACCCTGAGACGTCATGAAACACATCCATTGACATTCCACTTGCTCACCTGGAAAAAATCCATTGAGGGGATAGAAATAAGTATGTCCATGGCAGATAGGGTCTTTCTGTCCTTACCTGTGGGGCCAAACCAAGGAGAACTTTCAAAGGAAGCACTGACAAAAGACTCAAAAGACAGCACAAAATCATTGAGGCACATCCAGGCATGTCTTATGATGGAAATGCCTGAACCCACAGCCCTAGGAATGCCTTTTGCAGTATGCAAGATAATGCTCATGGATGAATTGGATATCATCAGGGTAGACTGAGAGAGACTACTGAAGATTGCATCTTAGCAGTTTTGGTT
The DNA here is from genome assembly GCF_019279795.1 of Protopterus annectens. Taxonomy (NCBI): domain Eukaryota; kingdom Metazoa; phylum Chordata; order Ceratodontiformes; family Protopteridae; genus Protopterus; species Protopterus annectens. Next base: position 215,941,986 of record NC_056735.1, read on the forward strand.
CCAGAAAGCAAATTGGATAGTCCGTTAATCAAATTTGTTTGTAGCCTCTTAAAATGTACTTTAGGATTGAATGGCTGTGTTGGTGGTGCAAGTGGGTAGGATCCAAGACAAGTCCTGGGTAACATATTAGAGAAAAGTGACAAACCCCCTCTTACTCAGAACTGGATATTGCAAGGAAGGATGGTAGGAACTGCCCAAGGACCCAACCCTCCTAGGGAAAAAATGGATTTCATGGTTGAGACTCTGAAGGGAAGGGATGGCTGTACAAGGTCAGGACCCAACCAAACTCCTTAGACTTGGTGTCCCAAACTCACTCTGATCCAAGGATATCTAAATAGAAATGGTCAGGGATATTGATAGAGTGAATGAGGATACCTTTCTTTGATCTGATTCCAAACCTCTTGGGGGTACCACTGGCTCTGGAGTAAAAAGGGAAAATTAGACTTAGGAGATACACTCACAAATCCATGAGAAGGTGGAATTGGCAAGACCCCTGTCTGAATTTGAGCATCAAGAAATATCATATCATCTTATCCACATCCTGAAACAGTTCATAGGTTCATAGGTTCATAGGTTCGTACTAGGCTATCTGCCCTAAGGCATTTATAAGCCTAGCCAGAGTGTATGTGGCTTACACCACCCCTTAGGATGAGAATACTACGCCCTTTTAGGGTTTAGTTTACTATGCCTCTGTCTAGTAGTGACACAGAGATGACCCCCAGGGTAAACCTACGATCTCCCATCCACTCGTCGAGATTTCTCTTGAATAGAGTCAGTGAGGGGCTCTGCCTAACATGGACTGGGATTCTGTTCCAGAGTGTAGGGAGCCTCTGGGTTATGAATCTGTCCCTCCAGCACGTCCTATTTATTTCTGTGTTGAGGTTTAAGTCACTTGTTCTCGTGGCTCTGATGGATTTGGATTTTCTGAGGTGGAGCATGTCCATTAATTCAGGATTGGACATGGCCTTGTACGTCAGGCACAGATCACCTCTGAGTAGACGGTATGCGACTGAATAGAGCTGGAGTTTTTTCAGTTGGGCAGCATATGACATATGTTTAAGACCCTTTATTCTCTTGGTGAGGAACTTTTGGGGTCTTTCCAACTGCTGCAGGTGTCGGGTGAGATACATCCCAAATGGGGCATTGTACTCAATCATTGGCCTGATAAGAGAAGAGTACAGGGGCACAATGACCTCTCTTGATCTAGATGTGAAACCCTTCATGATAAGGTGGGCAATATAGAAGGTCTTCCTAACCACTTTGGCAATGTGAGTGTCAAATGAGAGGTTACTGTCAACCTGGGTCCCTAGGTCCCTGATTACCTCTTCCATACTTAATGGATTACCGCCTGTGTGGTAATTTGTCGGTACCTTGTTTTTCCCAAAGGGTATGACTATACATTTTTTGGCGTTCAGCTTAAGGCCATGGCTCTGGCACCAATTATCCGTTTCTATGAGGCCTCTCTGAAGGATGTTTGTGTCTGCTGGAGTATCAATTATGGCACCCAGTTTGCAGTCATCTGCAAACTTTGTCAGCCACAATCCTCCTATGTTTGCCTGTACCTCGGAAAAATAAATGCCGAACAAGAGGGGTCCCAGGACTGAGCCCTGTGGGACAACGCTTGTGACTGGCTTAGAGTCTGACATAGCTCCAGCAACTCTGACCCTGTGGGTTCTGTCCTTGAGCCAGTTTGCAACCCATCTTGTGACATATGGGTTTACATTTAAGCTGGTGAGTTTGTCTATGATGCCCGAGTGGGGTATTGTGTCAAAGGCTTTTGCAAGGTCAAGGTAGGCTGTGTGAACTGCCTTACCCTCATCAATGGCCTTAGTGACTGTTTCAAAAAAGTCGACCAAGTTCAAAAGGCAGGATCTGCCCTTGACAAAGCCAAATTGGGTAGGATCAAATGTCTGTAGGTCCCCAATGTCTTTGTTTATGAGTTCCATAATGAGTGGTAAGGGAAATTTGGAAGGTAAGAAACTAATCACCATAAGAACTGAGCCTGTTGGATTCGAGTAGGACTTAGGATCCAAAGGAAGCTCTAAAGGTTTTGCATCCCAACAACCCCCTCTATGGAACAGGCTCTCCATCCATATTCAGCTGATTTCCTCTCTAACCCAATTCAAGTGCAACTTGGACAATTGGATAGGGAATAGGATATTCATCCCTTTATGTCTCTAATGGACATCTCTCGGGCCCCTGCTTGTAAATGTTTCATCTCCAAAACCCTGCTTACACTTATCAAGAGTATCAGAAATTCTCAGAGATTTGGGATGCATGGCTAGGTTTAAAAAGGCCATTGTGGTTGTTAGCCTAGTAAACACCTATGAACCTAATAGAGTTTGGATCTGAAATCTTTCAAATTCTGCTGAATAAATGTTTTTTTCTGTTAGATCTGAAGACTTAGGGTCTAATGAAGAAGTAATAGCAAACCTGCCAGATCCAAGGAGGACTTAGGATGCAATAGAAGCACTGGGGCTTTAGATTCAAAGTCTCTCTAGTTTTCTCTGTAGTTAAAACTCATCTGTCAGTGCCAAAGGCTTAAGATGTGAAGGAGGCTCTAATGGCTTTGGATCCAAAGAGCTTGGATCTGAAATCTTTTAGTTTCTCTGGAATAAGACTTGTGTCTGGCAGATCCAAAGACATAGGATGCAGTGTAGAAGCAGCAGCCAAACCTGTTAGATCCAAAGAGAAATTAGGATATGAAGAGGACCTTATAGGCTTTGAATTCAAAAAACTTTCTAGAGCTGATGTCCTTTTCATTCTTCCTCACTACTGGGTTACTGATCTGACCCTTGGATCTGACTTGGCTGCATTTTTTAGACTTGGATCTTAGTCTCAAGCTCCTCCCTCTACCCATAATGCCCTACCATCTCTGTAGCTTATTAGAATCTCATCTGCCGCCTAGCTGGTACAATGTGGATTCCTGGTCTTGTTACAATTTTCTACTTGGGTGAAGATAAGGGCAGTTTTTGCTTCATAAAGTTATTCTATCTTTTTTGCACTTTTTGCTTTTATTCTCTTCCCCTCCCTTTCAGATTCACAGGCTTAGGGACTAGTTGGTGTATTTACCCTTCCTTCCTGCTTCTTCTCTGTGCATAGTTGGCATTTCTGTCATTCTGTTTTTCTTTTTTAATCTGTTGTGAATTGTTACAAGAAAAGATGTGTGGTAATTTAGTGTGCAATTAAAGTTATAGTTAAACATAAAATTATACTTACAGTTGCAGTTAAAGTTCAAGTTTTTCTCCTGTATCATGTCTAATAAGCCTATGCGATTCAAGCTCTGCTCGCAATGTGGGCATAAGATTACCCATTTCAATGTGCACGTTAAATGTGTGTATTGTATTGGGACAGATCACCTGAGGTCAGATTGTCAGATTTGTGAGGGATTTAACCCCTGATCCATCACCGATCATAGAGTTCATAGATTAGTACTAGGCTAACTGCCCTTGCGAGCAATTTTTAAGCCTAGCCAATTATCCCTTGTGAGACTCAAACCCTGCACCTTGTCTTTGTAAGGCAAACACCTTAACCATTAGGCCACCCTCCCAACCCTCACAGTAAAACTCATTCTAAAAGGTCTTTTGCCTGCTTCATCTTCTTTGTCAGGGGCTAAATCCCCCTCAGCTAGCCTTACTGGGACATTGGAGCTGAGAAAAAGCTCCCTTAAGACTTCGTGAACTTCTTTGGAGCCTCTGGCTAAATTTTCAAAGACCTCAGATCCAAATTTGTCAGATCCAAGACCAACTTCTGCCCCTTTGAATCCAAAGTGCCCTTTGGATCTGAAAGGCACCTCTCATATGACTGCTCCTCTTAGGCCAACTTCTTCCACCTCAGATGCAAAGACCTCAGATCTGAGCCTTAGGAACCGAACCCCAGAGTTTGCCATCAGGGAAGTTTACCCAACATTACCCTTGAAACTGCTCCAAGCCCTGCCCAGACACTCCAGGCCTACATCAGTTGCTTCCTCTAGGTCCTCCAGGAGTCTAGCAGATGTTGATATGGGTAGAATTATGCATAGGTTTCTCAAAATGCAAATCCAGATGGGGTGTTGTCAGCTCCATTCCCAAGTAGATCAGTGAATGTCCCCACTGCTTTGACCCACTCTCCTTCCCCAATCTGACCAGTGACTTTGGAGTCCTAGGATCCTAGATACCTGAGAGAGAGTCAGCTTCAGATCAGAGTAAGCTCAATTTCTCAACTCTGATGGCTACTCTGACTAGCTCTGCTCAGAAATCGTTGGATCAGAGTGGGTCTCTGATATGGGAGGTTGGCATTGGATCCAGGGGGAGGGGTTTGCTTATTTATTTTATTTATTTATGTATTTATTAAACACTTGCTTACCATGAAAGTCCAACTTGAAACAAAGCCAGTTTTCAGTGGAGGCCTGGGGAGAAATGCTCCAGATGCATGTCTTTGTAACATGGGAGGAAACTAGATCACCTGGAGGAAACCCACACAGATGCAAGGAGGACATGCAGACTCCACACAGAAGGCACCCCAGCTAAGAATTGAACCAGAGAACCTGTTTCTGTGAAGCAACAATGCAACCGCTGTACCACTGTGCCACTTGGTTCTGACCTTTTTGGACCTGTCTCTTCTTTTCAGAGCTTCAGCCCTCAACAGCTCAGATCTGATCCTGTCTGGGGACCATTGATCTGGAGTGATTCCATCCATGCTTATTCAACTGCCTCAGCTTCGAGGGAGATAGGGGAATTTTCTCCTGGTCTGTCAGCTTTCCAGATTGTTGAAAGGGCTTTCTCTGCTCACAGAGATCTGACCTCTTTTGCCACTTATCTTCCCCTTTGCCCTTCATTGGATCTGAGTGTTGAACCTGTCATCCCTGTCCAGGTTCAGCCTGCCTTAAGGAGCCTCCAATTTCTTCCCCCAAGTAAGCCATCCTTTTTTTGATACCTCCCTTAAACACCCCATATAGGAGGTTCTTTGGAAGAAAATGTGCAAAAGGATGCACATTGATTCCCCAATGGAGTTACTAACAGAAGACATCGGCTTTGATGAGGGAGAAGGATCCCTAAGATCACCACCTGATGATGTCTCCTTTGGAGACATCTTGGAGATCCTTAAGCAGAAAGGTGGCTGGTCAGCCCAACCTCCTTTTTCTGAAGAGTCTGTGCTCTTAGATGCTTTTGTGGTGGACCCGTCTATGTGTTGGGTTACCCCCCCCAGTAGACAACCTTATTGACTTAGCCTCCCACCAGGCTTGGAAGGAGACGGACACTATTGAGCCAATCCCCAAACTCCCAGACAGGTTTCTGGTTCCACCAAAGACAGACTTCATTTGTCCAAGAGTGTCCCTGTTGATTCCATTGTTGAAGCAGCAGCCACCAAGAAGGAACTAGTGTAACAGTGCTCCTCTGTCCATCTGCAAAACAGGGACTCACAAGCGATAGACAAGTTTGGTAAGCGCATTTATGCCTCATCTACATTGGTGATGAGATAATTAAATTACTTGGCATATTTCACCTGTTTGCAGAGAGATTTTTGTCAAGGAGCTATCCACCTCTCTTGCAGAGACCATGTTGGATGAGGACTTCAAGAAAGTATCTCCCCAATTGGCTACTGTTGCTTCTGTGACTAACTCTTCCATGAGGCTCATCTCCCATTCAGCAGAGGGTACATGAAGGGCAGCCAGCTCAGGTATTGCAGTCAGTAGGCATGCCTGGATGAGGCTTTGTGACTTTGTGGAACCTTTCAAGGCGTCCTTTGTCAGTGACCCCTTCAATAGCTCCTTCTTGTTTGGGTCATCCATCAAAGAGGCTCTTACCTGCAGCAAAATGGAAGGAAAGACCCTGTCTACTGTTGGGATCAAGTATTATACCCCCTCAGCACACTTTCTCCAGAAATCAAAGAGGTAGTAAGAAGTCTTGATTTCAAAAATTGCAAGGATCTTTTCAAGATCAGCATGGAGATTCTTTGTTCAGAGGCAGAGGAGGAAGTTTTAATGGTAGATGCTGCCACAAAGGCAGAGGGGTTCCACATAATCAGAGCTTCAGAGAACCTTTCTCTGACATGCCCTACCAGTTATCCTGAAACACTGCCCAGATGTCTGCCTCTGGAGGCAGTCAAGGGTAATTATTCCCTGCACTTAGATGCCTGGACCAATCTGACAACAAATGCCTGGATGGTAAGTATAATATCCAGAAGTTATTATATTCCCTTTTTACTTCAATCTCCAGTGGAACAAAAGAAACTCTCCAACATTCCACCCAGTCAGAGGGAGCATGCAGTACTGGAAATTCAAAAACTGCTGCAAAAAAGAGTCATCCAGAGGTCCCAAATAAACAAAGAGGATTTGAGACTTACTCCCACTTCTTTTTAGTGCCAAAGAAAATGGGGGACCTGAGATCCATTCTAGATCTGAGCAAACTAAATCAACCTGTAAAAACGTCAAAGTTCCAGATGGTTATGGTTCAGTCCATTCTACCGCTGTTGTGCAAGAATGATTGGATGTGCTTGATAGACCTTCAAGACACGTACTACCACATCAAAATAGACAGATGCTCCAGAAGCCATCTGCACTTCAGCCTGGGAGCCAGTCATTACCAGTTCAGAGGTCTGCCCTTTGGGCTCACCACAACCCCTAGGATGCTTAGCAAATGCATGGCAGTAGTGTCAGCTCACCTGAAACTGAATGGATCCAGGTGTTTCTATATTTGGATGACTGGCTTCTTACTGCTTCAACCTGGCATCAACTACTTTAGGCCAGCGACTATTTGTTCCAGATCTTCAACTACCTGGGCATTATCATAAATCTTGCCAAATTGAACTGTCCCCCATTCAGAGATTAGAATTCATTGGTATTTTTCCTGTATACAATGCACCTGATAGCTTCTTTGACTCCTCATCATATAGTGTCCTTGTGACACAAAGTACAGGAAATATTTTCTTTACTGTTTCCCTCAACAAGATTGATACTTCAAGCCCTTGACTCTATGTCAACTGCCATTGCCCTAGTGCCCTTATCAAGGTACTTTATGTGAGTCCTCCAATGTATCTTGGCTACTCAGCGGTCTATTCTTTACCAATAATTATCTGTTCATATCAAGTTGACTCCAAGTTGCAGACATCTTCAATGGTGGATTCATTCAGATGATATGTTTCTGGGCAGGTTATTTCTTCTTCCTCCCAGTAAGGCCACAGTGACCACAGATGCTTCCTAACTAAGGTAGGGGGGGATTTCAAGAGAAAGATTGTCCAAGGCACATGTTCTTCCTTGGAGGCCAGACTGCATGTCAGTGTTCTAGAGATATGAGCAGTTCTTCTAACATTGCAAGCTTTTCAGGACAGCATCCTCCATGGGATGATTGCAATACACATTGGCAGTATGTCAGTGGTCTGGTATATCAACAAACAAGGAGGAACCCATTCTTACCCATTATGATGAGAAGCCATGAGGGTCTGGTAATAGGCAGTATCTTCAGACCGCTTTCTAGTTGCAATACATATACTGGGGAAAACCAACATTCTTGCAGATAAACTCAGCAGGTCCACTCTGACCACTCATGAGTGGTCCCTCAGTCAGTCAGTAGTGAATCTGATTTTCAGCCATTGGGGCCAGCCTTGCTGTGACCTCTTTGTTTCTCCCCAAAACAACAAGTGCAACAAGTACTTCACTCTGATCCCCCCGCTGAGGAAGTCCCCAAGGGATGCTCTAGTTGATGATTAGCCCTACGGTCTCCATTATGCTTGTCCCCCTCTACCATTGATCCTGTGGTTCTGCAGAAAGCCAGGTGGCTGAAAAGTTCAGTAATCATTATTGCCACCTACTGGTCTTGTCAGATATGGTTCCCCTTTCTCTGGCCTCATCTGAAATACCCCCCCCCCCCAGATTCTGGAAGCCAGATAGAACCTCCTATCTCATCCATCAGGGAATCAACACACCAGTCTACTCACTCCCAAACTAACTGCTTGGTATCTCCAGTTCTAGTAATTCTACAAAGGTCAGGATTGCTTCCCCTGTTCAAGGAATAGTTTTAGCTTTCCAAAAAGCTTCTACTAAAAAACTGTATCAAAGCAAATGGAAAAGGTTTGCCATTTGGGCTTCCAAAGAGAATATCAATCCTTTCTCAGCCCCACTTCCAGCCATCCTTCTCTTTCTTACTTCTTTCTTCAAGGAAGGGGCTAGTTTCTCCACTATAAAACTTCAGCTGGCAGCCATTTCAAATTTTCATACTGGTTATATTTCTGGCTCCCTTGCTACATTTAAATTATGTAAGTCCTTCATGAAAAGGATTTTTCTGTTCGACCCCAGATAAAAGATCCTGCTCTGCCATTGGGATCTAAATGTTATTCTTCAAGGACTAACTCAAAAACTTTTTGAACAAATAAATGATTGTGAAATGAAATTCTTTTCTTGGAAAACTATTGTTTTGGTATCTGTTTCATTAGCAAGACGACTTTCCAAACTTTAGGCCTTGTCATCGAAACTGCCTTACATCATTTTTTTATAAAGATACAGTATCTCTCCATACCAATCCATTTTATGACTAAGGTAGACACAGAGACTAATATAAACCAGTCTATATAGTTGCTAGTCTTCTTTCCAAAATTTTCAAACAAGGGCAAATATATTTTGCATCTGCTTGATGCAGTTCTATCTTCATAGAACAAAACAGTGCAGAATGTCTGACCAACTATTTGTTTCTTTCTCACCACCCATCTAGGTTAAGAAGTCTCCAAAGTTACATTGGCTAAATGGATTAGTCCCTGGGTTAAGGACATCCAACATGTGGACAACTCATAGATATGAATGGGCTGCTACAATGTCGGAAATAACGTGAAAATAAATAAAAATCCTTAAAGTTGCCCAAATCTAACCTGGAAAATGGAGTTTTGTTTCACTTTCCTTTTCCCCATTTTCCCCAGTCATGAAGCTGCTCACACATCTTGTTAGAGCAGTTACTTCTGCCTTCATGGAGAGCAAGAGATCCAATTGGTTAAGAGATCACTGTGTTGGTAATCTGATTGGTCAAGAGTGCTGTCTTGTACAGTACAGTATTGAAGCAGTTACTGTACTGTACAGTAGAATGGACAAAAGACATTGCAGATCACTATGGTCTAGATGACAGTAGGAGGTCTGGCAGAGGGCTGAAAGTTCAGATAATAGTGGAAAACATTCATGGGTGATGCCTGTAGTACAGAAATGTGAAGTGAAGCATAAAAAAGGTAAGTTTAACATATTTTTTATATGGAACATTCTACTGTAGTTTATGAACATAGTTACTATACTTTTATAGGTTCATAGGTAGGTACTAGACTATCTACCCTGAGGCCTATATAAGCCTAGCCAAAAAGGTTCCCTGACTTTTCCATCCCCAGAACCTTATTTTGCTGTGCCTCTGTCAAGCAGAGCCACAGAAGTGATCCCCGGGGTGAATTTCCTATTTCCCATCCAATCGTCAAGGTTTTTCTTCAAGAGGGCTAATGAGGAGCTTTGTTTGACATGAATGGGTAGTATGTTCCAGAGTATGGGAAGTGTCTGGGACAGGAATCTATCCCTCCAGTATGTTCTATTTATTGTGGTGACAAGGTTCAGGTCCCTGGAGCGTGTGTCTTGGTGAGATTGGGATTTATTTAAGTGTAACATGTCCAACAGCTCTTGGTTTGACATAGCTTTGTATGTTAGGCAGAGATCACCTCTGAGAAGGTGATATGCAATGGAGTAGAGCTGGAGGTTTTTTGAGATGGTCTGCGTATGGCATCTGTTTGAGGCTGATAATCCTCTTAGTGAGGTATTTCTGTGGCCTTTCCAATTGTAGTAGATGTCTTGTGAGGTACATGCCAAATGAGGTGGTGTATGCTATGATGGGTCTGATGAGGGATGAGTAGAGAGAAACGATGACCTCCTTTTTTCTGGAGGAAAACCCCTTTGTGATAAGTTGTGCCACATAGAAGGATTTTCTGACTACTGTGGCAATGTGATTATCAAAGAAGAGACTACTGTCCACTTGTGTCCCTTTCTGTGTTTAGTAGGCTACCGTCTATGTGGTAGTTCATGGGTGCAGAGTTTGTCCCAAAGGGGATGACAATGCACTTCTTGGCATTGAGCATGAGGCCATGACTTTGACACCAAGCATCTGTCTCAGTGAGGCCCCTTTGTAGAAAGTCTATATCATTAGGCAATTTTATTATGGCTCCTAGTTTGCAGTCATCTGTGAACTTTGTTAGCCAAAGACCTTCTGCGCTGGCCTGAACTTCAGAGAAGTAGATGCCAAACAGGAGAGGAACCAGGACTGAACCCTGTGGTACTCCACTTGTCACTGGTCTGAAGTCGGATTTGGAGTCGGCTACTTTCACTGTGTGGGTTCTGTCAGTGAGCCATTTGGCCACCCATCTTGTGACACAGGGATTTATGCCCAGTTTAGTGAGTTTATCTATAATTCCAGAGGGGGGGGTGGTGTCAAAAGCCTTTGCAAGGTCAAGATAGGCTGTGTGCACCACCTTACCCTTATCCATGGCTCTGATGACTGCTTCAAAAAAGTCAATTAGGTTTAGGAGACGTGATCTACCTTTTACAAACCCAAACTGAGTGGGGTCCAAAGTTTGGAGGTTACCTATGTCTTTGTTTATAAGCTCCAAGATGATACATTCCATGGCCTTGCAGACCAGGCTCATCTGGCTAATGGGGCGGTAGTTTCTGGAGTCCGTGTTGACAACCCCCTTGTGGAGTGGGATAACTATCACTGTGCACCATTCAGCAGGCACAAAGCCTAAAGTGAGGCTATGACTGAACATGGTACTTAGATCGAGTGCCATTTCATTTTGTAGTTCATGCAGAATGCAGCCTGTGATGTTGTCTGGTCCCATGGATGCTGTGTTCTTGGTTTTGGAGAGTGTGGTCTTTACTTGTGTGTCCATGATTACAGGGGCTTTGCATTCTTCCAGTATTGAGATGGGCCCTTTGGAGGGTGAGAGGGGGGTAAAGTTAGCATTGAACCTATCTGCCAGGATGTTGGCATTATCTGTTGGTTCTGTATATTTAATGTCATTGTGCTATAGCTCAGAACAGATCTGAATGTTGCCATTGAGATTCTTGGCATAACTCTAGAATGCTTTGTGGTTGTCAGTATAATCAGTGGTGATTTTATTTTCATAACTAGCTTTGGAGGATTTTATGAGGGATCTCAGCTTCTTACTGAGGCTGACCAAGGAGTTCCTCCAATCATGGGATTGTACTATTTTTTGCAACAGCTTCTTCCTTCTGTTGTAGAGTTTGTTTATGGCAGGGGAGCACCAGACTGGCTTCCTTTTTTTTGGAGGATAGCGTCTTGGTTCTGTTTTGTGATAGCACGATCCATGCACTCGTGTATGTGCTTATGCAATGCATTTGTATAAGATTCAGCAGTCGTACCTCTATTTTCCATCTGCATGGGTGTCGTGAAGTTAGCCACTTCTGTCTTGAGAAGCATGAATTTGGCTCTGGGTTAGTTTTTTACAGTGGTTTCCTTAATGGGGGTGGGGGTGGGATAAGGATGTCTAGGGTGATTAGCTTGTGGTCAGATATGACCAGCGAGGAGAGGACCTCTGGCATGGAACACCGGTTACCCATATTGGTAATGACCAGGTCCAGGATATTGCTGCCCCTGATGGAGGTAGGGACAAGTTTTTCTAAGGCGTTGAAATTTATGAATTCCAGAAAACGTTGAGCAAATGAATTAGTACATGAGTAGTTTTCCCAGTTGATGGTGGGGTAGTTGAAATTGCCCATTATTAGGGTATTGGGTTGTACCTTAATATTTTCCAGTATATCAAGAAACAAGGAGTGGGAATTCTGGGTCATGGTGGGGGATCTGTAACAAGCTACAACCTGGATTGCAGTCTTGCCCAGTGTTAGTTGCACTTGGATAATTTTGGATGCATTATGTTGAGCAACTATCCTGGAGGTGTTGATATCCTTAATGAATATGGACATGCCTCCGCCTTTAGTGTTTCAGTCCAGATTAGATGGCCGAAAGGTGTGGTATGAATTATAGCCTGGTAATGCAGGGGTGCTCTCTGGAGCCTTGAACCTGGTCTCAGTCACTGCACAGATGTCGATGTTCTCCATTTTAAGGAGTTCCTCGAGTCAGTGCATTTTGAGGTTTCGGCTTCTAGCATTGAGTAGCATTAACCTCAGATTTTGCTTGCTTGACCTGTTATGGTTGTGAGTTTGTCCTTTGAACCTTGCCTAAAAAAGGCACTATAGGGGTGGCAAGAGTCTTAGTCAGTATTCGGAATCCCAGGGGTGACAGGTGCAGGCCATCTCTAGCAAAGCATTGTGGTCTGTTGAACATGTCGTCCTAGGCAGACAGATACTGGATCCCCTTAAAATGACACCAGAAGCGTAGCCAATTGTTGAAGTCAATCATTTTGTCCTTGTACTGTGGCATCATTCTGGGTGATGGCAGGACGCTACTCAGGGCTAGGGTCATACCTGCCTGGGCAGCAAGATCCAAAAGCTCCTTCTTGTCTCTTTTCATGTAGTCCAGGGAGGTACGTCTCAGGTCATTCACACCAACATGGACAATGACAGAGTCATATTTGTACTTCTTGTGGAGTGACCTGAGTGTGTGGTACTTACAGTATTGTGATTACTACAGTATACAGCATTATGTTTATTTTTTTTATTTGGAAGTGTTTCAAAAGTGTTTTATATACAAAGAAAAGTAAAACAAATAGTAGACTGAGGCAAACATTTGACTAAGTGACATTTAATAAGAACAATATGTACGTGTTTCGGCATGCATACACATTTGACTTAAGGACAAACTAAAAACAGATCTTGTCCTCAACCTGGGGACTGCCTGTAATTTGTTCAAAAAATGGATTAAACTTGCCTCACCCATCTAAAGCCCATTCTATTAAATCTATGGCTACATCATTGTTTTTCTCTACCAGAGCATTAATTAATTGATGATATTTGTGCTGCAGCCGCAGGTCTATATTAGAACATTGAATATTTAACAGTTTGAATCACTAAAGGTCGACCTTTAGTGATCGAACTGTTAAACCATTGAATATTCAGAAAAAAAAACTAAAAACAACAACAACAAAATAAATGGTGTAGGCAGGGAGGCAAGCCCCCCTGCACCCCCCACACCCTCGCTACTTAAATATACCAACGTCGAGACTGCACTACATTGAAATAAACAGAAATCTCCCCTTTCAGAGATTTCTGTTTGCTTGTTCGATGTTCTGCAGTTTCCCTATTCTCATGCTGACAATGTCAGATTCAACATTGTTAGTTTTTGAGAATTTAATATAGACCCGCACCCACTTGGTCAAAGACTCATACCTTTGTGACACATTGTAAATTGGACATTGTCTTCAGAAGTAGAGCTTCTTTTGATTCAACAGTACTCTGGGATATCGTTCCTTGAGGCCAACTGAGAGTAATGTAGCTGGATGCTCTGACCCAATAGTGAGGAAGAATGAAAAGGACAACATCAGGTGTAAAAGTTATGTTCTTACCATAACTTGGCATCTCTGTTGTCCATTTTCATTCTTTCTCATCTTCCCTCCCAGTCACCCCCCAGCCTATTGGCTCCTAGAGGACCTACTGCATTTATTGGAAACTTTATGTTCTTGATTTGAGCCTCTGAATTCTTTCTATCTATTAGCCGGCCTTAGGCATAGGCCAACTAGGCAGCCGCCTAGGGTGCCGCTGTGGTAGGGGCACTTTTCCAGTATTTATTTGGTGTAGGTAGACCAGGATGGGGGTACCAGGTAGTGTGGTGGGGGTGCCATGGAGCCCTTTTTCCTAGGGCGCCAGTTGACCTAAGGCCGCTCCTGCTATTATGTCTCACTACTCTGTAGGCAATAAAGCAGTAAACTCCATCTTAGGAAGCAACAGAAATTGTAGGGTATTGTGCATTGAGAGAGGAGCTTGAGACTAGGATCCAAGTCTAAAAAATGTGGGCGAGTCAGATCCGAGGGTCGGAACCATAACCCAGTAGTGAGGAAGAATGAAAATGGACAACACAGATGCGAAGTTATGGTAAGTACATAACTTTTAATTTATCTGGAGTAAAAATGTCTGTCTATCGGATCTGAAAGCTTAGCATCTGAAGGACACTGTAAATGCTTTGGATCCAAAGAGCTTAGATCCAAAATCTTTCCATTTCTTCATAATAATACTTATGTCTGTCTGATCTGAAGGCTTAGGATCTAATACAGAAGTAACAGCTAGACCTGTGGGATCTGAGGAGAACTTAGGATCCGAAGAGATCCCTAGGGGGCTTGGATACATAAGTTTTCTCTGGAGTTAAAAATTTTGTCTGCTGGATCTGAAAACTTAGGCTCTGTGATAGCAGTCAAACCTGTCCAATCCGAGCAGGACTTAGGAGGAGGAGATCTTAGAGATGTCAGATCTGAGGTGGCTGGATCCAAACTCTTTCTGACTGACTGTATCTATCTCTCTCTCTTTTTTTTTGTTTCAGAATGAAGTTGAAGCCAAATATTTGAATATCTGTACCTTTTGAAGGGTCCTTGAATATCAAATTCCAGCAATGTTCTGAAAAAATGTAGTTAGCAGTAAACCTTTCAGCATTAAATTAATTCTTATTTTGTTTAGTTTCAGAAGAAATGTGTGGTTGGATCCAATGATGGTCAGATCAGACATAGCTCAGATCCAGTTTTTTCTTTTCAGTTCTGAAGAAGCAGATACTAGAGCAACCAAGAATCTAGACCTTTTGATGAGTCTTTACATTTTGTTTGTGGGGGGGGGGGGGTGAACCCTAGTAAAGGCTTTGGAAAAATAAGATGGCAGAAAAGCCTTTGACATCAGCTTATTCTTTCCTGTCTGCTAAAATTCATAATAAAACACTGCAGTCCTTAATAATATACACCAAGATTGTAGGCAACGGTATGTTAAGAACTACAATAAAATATTGTACACAAAAGAAAGCTCTGGATGGTTATAAAACATGGACACCAAAGTGGAAAAATAAAGTCATAAAATAAACTATCACAATAATGGAGAAAAACAGTTGGCAAAAGACAAAAAGCACTTACTAAATGTTGATTTAATAATGTTCTCTTTGGGATTTTATTCTGTTTCAGACGTTTTCTCTATTAATAGCTATAAAACCGTTTTAAAAAGGTAAAGGGAAGGAGATTTTACTCAGAAATATAGGAAAAACTCGATTTCAGATTAAATTTGAAGAACTAGAAAGAAAAAATAAGTAATTTATCTTTCACAGAAAACTTGAGAGCTGAAGACGACCACTTCTGAACTCTAAAGCAGCAAATGAGATCTGAGGGATGTTAAGGGTGGTGCATTATGAGTATGGAAGGAGCTTGAGAGTTTGTTGGTGGCCACGAGTTAGAATAAT
This sequence comes from Protopterus annectens, assembly GCF_019279795.1. Taxonomy (NCBI): domain Eukaryota; kingdom Metazoa; phylum Chordata; order Ceratodontiformes; family Protopteridae; genus Protopterus; species Protopterus annectens. Next base: position 215,957,318 of record NC_056735.1, read on the forward strand.
GGCCAAGTCAAATCTGAGTATCTGACCTGAACCCACATGTTGAAGAAGAATGAAAATTCACATCAGGTCTACTTTTATATGATGTTGTTTGCCCTCCTTAAGTCAGATAAGTAAAACTGTTCTTTATGTCATAATGAAATACAATTCGTAAGTGACATGGAAGAAAAATGCTATCAACTTTTTTGTTAAAAGTAACACAGGAGAGAAACAAGTGTCTAAGAAGAGAAAGAAAGAAGGGAACGGAAGGATATTGGGAAAGAAATACGGAAGGAAAGATGAAGGAAAGGAAGAAAGAAAAAGGAAATAAACAGTAAAGATGAGTCAATACTTAGAGTGTAATTTCATGAAGCTGTACAGAGGAAGGACACAAAACAAGACAGCTGTTCAAATTAATTTTTATTAAATCTTTTGAACAGTTGGAACTGAAAAAAAATCGTAGACAAAAAGGAATAAATAATTGCATATATATATGATATATAGGATTAAAAAGGTATATATTAATTATGCAGTTACTTGCGTTGCCTTGCTCTAACAAACGCACAAACTAGCGAAGATATGAAAAATAGTTCAAGAGCGGTTTCTAAATGTTGCTGGAAAAAAACTTGGCAATTAAATATGTGTACTCTCAACATTTTAACAGGCAACTGGGCAAAAAAAACATCGCTGGTCAGCTGAAAATGAGAAATACATAAAAATGATTTAAAACGTCATTGTCAGATGACGAGATTATTTAAGAAAAGCAGTTGTGGAATACGATTAACTACATGGGTGATACGTATGCACATGTTGCCGGGGATGGGGTGTGAGAGTGTGCCGTTATGTTGCCATGGAGAGGTGGCAGAGTACAGCAGTCAAAACGTTATTCCAGCTTTTACTACCATGAATTAACTGCGGGAAACTGTCATCTTTACTACACAGAAAAGGAGGAATACAGTAGTGTATGGTCTATTGGTATAAATGTACACATGAGGAGTGGCGAACGCCCGGAACCCCTAAACCTATTGAATGATCTCAGGCAAAGCGTGGAAAAAACTAAAACAACTACTTTTCAATGTCCAAAATGCAATTATAGTTGGCCGAAACAACACTGTTTTCCCATCCCGACCCTTTATTTTTGCTCTCTTTTAAATTAACTGAATGAATTAGCACTCAACCTCTGTTAAGGAAAACAATTGAAAAACATGCTGTCTTCATCAGCTGTGGCCCTATGTAAATAGTTATTTCTTTATTTCATAATTGATTTGTTTATTTATTATTTTTAAAACCAAATACATTTAAAAAGACGTTATAAGACCTTTTTTGCGATTTCTCTGCATGTGTTTATATAAAGGAACAGGCAAGCAGCAAATGCTGCGGTACTGTATTACTGAGAGAGAGGACGAGAAAAACTACCTTGTTAGACTGTTGGAATTCTCTGTCCAGCATCATATCTTTAATATGAGATGGCTACCGCTTGCCACTACAGCTAGAGTAATTTCAACACAATCCTGTAGTTGCCTAGAAATATTCCTTCATTTAATACTACGTACAGTAGAGTATAACAGCGTGGGTGTCAAACGTGCGAAAATTGAAGGGTTTATTACAACGAATATATCAGGCTATAAGCCACTGGGTGGCACTACAAAGTTGCCTTATACAATGCTCTTCTGCTACATCTGTTTCTGGATGTATGTGTGGTTGGGAGGGGGCAGTTGTATATTATCCTCACCAAATCTGTGAAATGTGACTGATGTTTCACTGTGTTTTTTTTTTGTGGGACAAACATAGTTAACTCGACGTGCTTGGCGACTAACGTTATTGCAGATGGAGTATGATAATTGTTGATAGCATTGGCATTGTCCTGAAATAGATCGTGTAGGCAAAAAATAGAGAGATAACGATGGTCTACTCGAGGAATCTTATTTTATGTAAAAATTATTAATCTAAGCCGCGTGGCACTACATTATCAAAAGCAAAAGGATCGTTCCGTCATTTATAGTATACAAGGGATCAAGTCTTGCAATCAAAATATATATATTGATCTTCAACAAGTCTGCTGCACCCATAACTTGAGAACTTGAAATTCTTTCACTGCCTCATCAAACACTGAAAGTATTTATCGACGCGTTGATTCCTTGCGGTGCTTCCGGCAGAAAGCATCCAGACCCTTAAGAAAATCAAAAAAGGATCAGTGTGCAATTGCGGTAGGAACTCATTGTGTTTAGGAACGTCGGGTAGAGTTCACCCAAGGATGCTTAGCAGCTGGGATTTCGTATCCAATGGGAATGTACCAGCCTGGGAAAATCATGTCTCTTTAAATCGAGCCACTTCTCCCAGCACTGACGCATCTTGCAAATTAGGGGGAAAATTGTGATCGTTCAGTAACAGCAGGCTGCTTGGCATGTGGGGGCCAAGAGCGGTGACTTGCCTATTAGTGACAGAATAGCCGGTAAAACGCAACTAGCCTTACTTTACTGGAGGGAAAAAAACATCACGATTTTCTTCTCACTGGCTGCAGTCACCCTTGACTGTTGAAGAAATCAAAAATTTGGATAGGTTCGCGAAGGTAACCAGACAGAAGCAGTACTGTCACTGGGCTTCAAACAGAGGACCTGCTATTTTAACTGTTTGGTGAACTCTGATTCTAGGCACGGGACTTTTAATACCCACTCATCTGAAGTATTTAAAACACACGCAGCAGTATTTGCTCCCGCAATTTTCTTCGAAAGGTATGCTTTATTTTATGTTTTTTTTACACGTCTAAGCCATCTGCTAGCAACATGCATGTTTTCGACGGTTGATTTTTTTTAAGTGGCAGTTTTCATCTGTGGATGAAGGACAAAGGGACACATCTACCCTTAGGTATAGTACAGTTTAAGGATAATGCGTAACGACCGAGACTTGAATTGGATAAAAATGCTAAGATACGCACGTCTGTGCAATTGCATATCAGCTTACCAGTTTGCTTTATAGTTCATAACAAGCATACATATGAAACGGTGCCGGCTCTGTTGAAGCTACTTCTTGATTATTTCTAGTACATCTGCGTGTGGCTAGTAAATAAAACAAATTTCCAGTTACTTTATAAGTAAAAGTATCTAGAACTGGAATTTGCGTAATAACGCTTATCACAACTCTCCCTTTGAATACAGTTACATGTCTGGCACTGCAACCAGTCTAGAAAAGTGTTTTTAATCCTGTACGTTTCAGCTGAAAAAATGTCCATATTAATGTGCTAATACACACAGAATACAGATCAATAAGGGGTGGGCTGAGCGTAGCAGTTCAGAAATCGTCTATGTATTGTTTTCAAAGAACTTTTCTCAGACGAGCCTGAAAGTTGTGAATAGTCTGTTTGATACCTGTACGGCTTCAGCACCTTGGATAGTTCTCAAAGGCGGCATTCCTTCGGGAAAGTGTCTCTCCAAAGTTTTCCTGTCTGTGAATGTAACTTCATGTTAAAACTGTAACTGGGAAATTAATTATGCATAAAATAACTGATTGATCATATTCGTTTATTTATAAGAACACGGTTATGCAGAAATTACCGTAAACTTAAATACACACACGCACACACACCACCATTGCAGTTCAGCACACGAACACTGGAATACAGACCCTTCATCTCTATGCCAGTTTATTGTGTGTTTTCTGCTGGGGATGTCGGGGGTGTAGTAGTAGTAAGGTACATTTTACAATGTTCTAAAATTCGTGGCACTGGGCAAGTGCAAGTCTGTCTGTAACCAGGCATAAACAGTGCCACACGGTGTGCAGTAAACACCTCAACCATAGCTCATAGATAAGGTAATATGTGCTACCAGTTGAACCCGCTACCTTGTAATAAGTTCTACCAGATAACTGTTTAGACAAACCCAACATTAGCTACACTGGCACATCGTCCTTATGTTACTCTTCAGATTGTTTTCTATCTGCAAGCTTTACTCTTGGGGCGCTCATTCAATGAAGCAATGCCCTAGGCACCAGTTGCTGGTATGCATTTCTTAATTTGCACACTCAGATACTGTAACTGGAAGCGAAATGAAAGCACTTGTTTGCTACTTTGGCTGCATTTTTCTTTCCTTCTTCTAGGAAGCACAAGTCCTGCTCCATTGTACGTATGTTAGTATACTCTGGATGCAACATATCGGTCAGGAATTAACACGAGGTCACCGAGATGAATATTTTATATCAGCATCGTGGTAGAGCTAACAGCTAACAATCTAAAATTATGTAAAAGATTAAACTTTGCAATTATTTCTTATATTTGAATCTTTTGCTTCAGAGTTCTTTAGATTTCACACCAGAAATGTGATTTTTTTCTTTAGAAATAAATGGATTATTCTGTATGATAGCATGCATTCGAAAATGAGCGCATTGAAAAAATATTTAATAATTTTAATTATTAAATACGCGAAAAGGATTAGGTTACAGAACACTTTGCCCAGATGTAGATTACTAGGCAAGAAAAACAATCAGCAACTGGTGTGACCATCTCCTACGGTAAAAAAGAACAATCAGGCTATCGATAAATATTGAAACGTACTCTTACTGATACAGGATTGTTAATTTTTAACCTTTGCACTTATTCATCCTTTCCGCTATACGTCCTACAGCAAAAATAATGTATAGTCACATATTCACACTATATGAAATGTTTGCATGCTTGAATGCAGCGTCCTTTGTTCTTCATTTTCAAAATCAAATAGTACACCACCCCACCCCCACACACTGAGAATTTAACTAACTGCCCTAGCTGCATGGCTACGTTGTGGAATCTTACATAAATTATTTGTAGTTATATGAGATACATTTTTCCGACTCTCATTGGTTGCAAGTATTATGGATATTCTCCTATCTGTAAAGGTTATCCATGTTCTCCTACAAGTAGATCTATCAGAAAAATGTTTCAAATAAGGTATTGTAGGGCAAATGCCATATTTAGTTTCACATAAAACGCATTATTATGACAATAAATTAATTGGCAACATCAGCTTATTTCTTGCCCTTAGATATTCAACAACATCGGTAGGTTACTATTGAACATCTAGCCACACTGTTTGGAAAGGAATGATAACTGTTTACAAATAACTGTGAATTTTAAGCATGTGTATCTTGCCTTCTTTTTTTAAGTAATGTTAGGAAAGCCTATGTATTACAGTCATAAATCTATAAATGTTCAAATTATGTTAAATGATCTGGCCATTACCACTGATGTCAAAAGTTAATTTACGGTTATTGTTACCAGACGTAAACGAGGTATGCTTTTCCCAAGAAAATTTATAAAGACTGATTTCAGATAGTCTAAACTATAGTGCTATGATACATATTACCAACATAACAGATTACAACAATAATTGCACTTGGTAGATAGAGCCAACGATCTTGTTAAACAGTACATGAACGCAAGTTTACTAGTCCAGCATCTTGTCCCTCCCTTGTGGAACATAATGTAAAATAAATGAGCAGCTTCAAACTATTTTCATCTTAAATGTTGTGAATACATTTTTTTCTTGTATTATGTCTGATAAGTCATAGAATGCAGCACTGCATGTTGCCTTTTGTGTCGTATTATAATTGTTAGCTGATATGGATATAACTCTCTCCTCTACATGGTTATTATATCTCTATTGTAGGAAAGAGTATTCACCTGGTCCCTTCCTGACTTCAGCACCTTATTGAAGAAGGCAGTCCATTTTACTAGCAAGGGATGACATAGATCTGTTATAAAAGAAGTTTACTTTGCTTTCCAGACTTGTAGATGCATATTTGTTTTTGAACTTCTTGTACACAGCTTTGTTTTTCTTTTGTGCCAGCTATTTGCTACAGTTTATCAGTAAAATATACTGGTTAATAGTATTTTGTTGCATGGACTGTCCTAATCAAAATGTTAATCCATGACTAATACAAAGGAATCAAACCAGGGTAAATGTATTTTTCCCTGTCTTCTTGTCTTAGGAATATATACATTCAGCCACAGTGTACTTCATGAAATAGTGATGACGTAAACTAGCGAACACAGTCACGTTTCTGAAGAGTCAACTTGATTGCTAGATTACCCCAGGAAACCTTTCTTGCATGGTATAACCCCCACCCCCATTTACTTGTTTATTGCTGCTGTTAGTTGTCAAACAGCATCATTTTTGAATTGTTGCAATATTTTCTGTCTATATGAATACTAATATGGATTTTAAATCATAACTTTCTCATATATATACTGTGACTGATTAGTTTATATCAATAGAATACTTTGTGTGTCTGCATTCCTTTGTTGATGTTTTGCATTTTCTTATATTTTCCTTAACTAGATCTGTTTATGCTGTATAAAGAATGTATACCTCTTTATCTCTATATACAGCTGATTTTATATTATTCATTTTTCTCCTTAAAGTTTATGAAGATCACCATGACACTTACACGTCTGAAAAGATGCTAACTTGGAAACACTGCTTTTCCTCAAGCATAGTATAGAAATTCCTGACTAATCAACACTTAACAGCTTCTGCTAATAACTACGATTCTTACAGTTTCTCTGTGATAACACCTTTCAGTTGCATTATGCTGCTTTTTCAACTCTGAATACTTTTAAAATGGTTCCTTTGCTACTCATAGCAATATTGTTTTTTATTGACGACCTAAAGCAAAACAACAGCTTTTTTGTGTCTGCCCAGTCTAATGAGAGAAGAGTGGTTGCTCATGTACCAGGTGATATAATCATTGGTGCATTGTTCTCAGTCCATCATCAGCCTCGTGTTGACAAAGTACATGAAAGAAAGTGTGGAGAGATACGAGAACAATATGGAATACAAAGAGTAGAGGCCATGCTGCATGCCCTTGATAGAATCAATTCAGATCCAGCACTGTTGCCAAACATAAGCCTGGGTTGTGAAATTAGGGATTCATGCTGGCATTCAGCTGTAGCACTTGAACAAAGTATTGAGTTCATTAGGGATTCACTCATCTCTTCTGAAGAGGAAGAAGAAATGGTGCGCTGTGGTGATGCAGCTTCAATATCTCTCCGTGCAAAAAAGCCTATAGTTGGAGTGATTGGGCCAGGTTCAAGTTCAGTGGCAATTCAAGTCCAAAATTTATTGCAGCTCTTTAATATACCTCAAATTGCTTATTCTGCCACAAGCAAGGACCTAAGCGACAAGACCTTATATAAGTACTTTATGAGAGTTGTACCATCTGATGGTCTACAGGCCCGAGCTATGGTGGACATTGTGAAGCGATATAACTGGACATATGTTTCAGCTTTACATAGTGAAGGTAAGAAAGATAAGTTATAAATTTTTTAAGAACATTGACTTTAGATTTTTTTATCATTGTAAAACTATAACAAACTTTATCATCTAACCAATCATAAGATATTAAGCTCTCTTTCAACCAATTAATTTAATTAATTTCAGACATCTGTTTTAATCTTACTATTATTTTCTTAGTGAATTTAATGTTTTTGTTTTTATACTGCAAGTTAAATTGGAATGTGAAAACTGAAGACAATAGCAATAAATAAACCATGAAGAACACTGTTGTGGGTTACGTGCCATATACAACTGATGATCATGTGATAAAGAGCTGTTATATTGCTGTTATTAAGTGCTGTGTATACTCCTGCTCATCATAACTGTATATTGGCCAAAGTCTGGATGAACTGCTTGATTGTACATTGCACTGTACTTGTTCACTAGAAAGTATCTATACATTATTTTTTATGTAGGTGGTCTGAATTACTCTGTTATTGCTTACATTTCTGTATTTTTGTTTGTGAAATGTATGTATATCACCTTGTATAAGTCTGAAATTCATCAGTATTGATCAGTGGACAATCTCAGTAAACAAATATAAACAAATAAATAAATACATGTATTTATGTATGAATATATGTATGTATGTATACTTTAATGTACACATGTATGTGAATAGGCAGGTATGTATTTATTTAAGTATTTACACTTGCTGATTTTGAAGGTATAACTATGCAGAATTCATTTTCATTGGAGTCCTAGGAAAATTGCAAACAACAATTAAAACAACCAAGATACAAGATAAGGAGTACTAAATGTAATGCTTCCATTTTAACAATGACAAGAAAGGAAAAAGCAGATGATATTATACAAACTAAACAGTTGCTAAAATGATGGAGAAAAGCACTGCATCTGTCAGCATTAAACATCTGTCTGACATGAGGCATGACAAAAATTAATTATGACAGGCAGACATATATTCCATGATTAGTATAATAATGTATCCATGAACACGAAAACACCAATCACTCATGTTAAGGTACAGAAAACTGTGGGGTTGTCCTGCTGTGGTTTCAGTCATGTATATGTCTTTGTATCTGTATGTTTTTGCATGTAAACATCCTCTTACACACACACACACACACACACACACACACACACACACACACACACACACATTTATAAGTATCAATCTATATGGCTACAGTGTTGCAGTTGCATTATTCAAGAGCTTCAATAACTTAAATAAGAATCACCATTTTTTTGCTTTGATTTTCATTTCTTAGATGGCTGTGGCAATGTAAGTGTGGTGTTTGAGAACAAGGCAGTAGACACTGAGGTTAAGGAGGTTTCTCATTTTTTCAACTGCTTTGTAATCTTGGAGTATGAACGATTTTCATTTCTTAGATGGCTGTGACAATGTAAGTGTGATGTTTGAGCACAAGGCACTAGAC